>NC_081755.1:21183091-21388091 GCF_963082965.1 Carassius carassius | reverse complement strand
ATCATTAAAGCTCGTTTCCGTGCCCTTATGTCGAAGACCTACATGAGCACAGCTGTGTTTGAATATATAGATCGGATTACCAAAATCATCTGTTTCAGCTTTTGGTTCCAACTTGTCTGTACACTAGCCAACTCGAAATATGGAAATGTAATAAATGATATCAGCAGACTTGTCAAACAAATTAGGATGCAACAGGAAAGTATGTACTGCAGCTCGGCCATCCAGAAACGACGTCTTCGTCCCAGAGTTCGTCTTGCATCTACACACACAATAGAGTGGCTCCTCAGAGGCATTAGTGGCTAGTTGGGGAATTCACTGAATTCAGAGTGTGACTCGAGCACAAGCCTCAGTGGGGCTCATGGTGGGGGACTGACTGGCGGTAACCGAGGTTCAGGCCTCACTACCTCCCTCCGTGCGCCTGGTGGTGGTGTGAGGAGGGCTGTCCGTCCAGGTCATTCTCCACCACTGATGGGAAGCCTTCTTTCTCCACGCAGTCGGCCAGCACTTTGAGCACCAGGCGCAGGCGGCGGTCCATGGCCTCCAGGTGGGGCTGGATGAGGACGGGTGTCAACTGGTCCTGTAGAAGCGATTCCTCCATTAGAGAGCTCAGCTTGAACTCCTCTTTAGCCAACAGCTGTAGCCGCAGATACGTCGACCTCTTCACTCTGAGAGAGAATGGTACAAGGTATAACTCAGCAAATCAGCTAATTTGTGTAATTAGTGTACAGGGCTCTATGCAAATACAGATGGAATTGTAAGATCCAGTTATGAAAATTTAAAGAATAACGTTGAATGTCTGGAAACTTGAAGGCCCCGTTACACTAGTGCATTTTCGTTTTAAAACGGCATTTTAGAATTAAAACGATCCGCGTTTACACTGGCATTTCAGCTGCATTTCAGAAACGATCTCCGTCTACACTACATAACCGAAAACGCATGTCACGTGACCATTCATGCATACCGAGCATGCACGTAAAGTCAATAATGAGCATGATTAATGTTTATGATACGGTTACACAGTGGGCAGCCATGCCATCACTTTCGAAAGTCTCTGTTTTGGTCCGTTTACACTGAAATGCAACCCCAGAGTTTTCAAACCCAAACGAGGTCTCCAGCATTTTCAAAAGTTTCAGTTTTCAAATGTGGAAAACGTCGGAGTAGTGTCAACGATTACGCAACAGTTATGCGTTTTAAAACGAAAACCCACTAGTGTAAATGGGGCCTTTAATCTCTAGAGCTGCTCGCTTTATAAGCATTTCATTAGATAAAACATTCGTCAGATAGATACAAACAAAAACTCAAAGGTCTTCATGACAACCCATCAAGTTAAAAGTTGCTTTAACTTGAAGTAACCAATTGAAATCTGTTACCATTGTACAATAGAAAGTACTTTTCACAATAATAATAATAATAATAATAATAATAATAATAATAATAATAATAATAATAATAATAATAATAATTAAAACTTTATTATTTAAGGAATAACACACAACGTTTCTTCCATGTTTTCATTTTAATTGCCAACTTTTGGGACTTTGTTTGCCAAAAAATAAAAAGAATTGATACATTTTAAAAGATGAGTTAAATTGTTAATGTTTTACGCCTTTATTTTATCACCACCATTTGGGATAATATTTTTGTATTATAATTTCAGAAATATTTTAATAGACAACAACATTTTGAAATAACAAAAATAAACATTTCATAGGGTCTTATTATTCTAAAATAAATAGATAAACCATTATGGTATAAAATAAAATAGGTTTCATCCTTCAAATGTAATTTTGGTGAAACTTTAGTTTAAGGACCAATTCTCACAAATAACTAGTTGCTTATTAGCATGTCTATTATTAGCATATTGGCTGTTTATTAGTCCTTATAAATCACATATTCCGCATGACCATATTCATCCCTAATCCTGCCCAACACCTAAACTTAACAACCACCTTACTAACTATTAATAAGCAGCAAATTATGAGTTTATTGAGGCAATGGTAGATAATAATAGATAATGGTTTGTTAATAGTGAAAATTGGACCTTAAAATAAAGCGTGACCATACTTTTTGTTAAACTTTTAGTTAACTATTGTTAAACTCATATGAGCTTATGATAAATATTTACATTTATTTTAACCATGAAAAAGGAAAATTTAAAATCAGGAAAAATTTAAGCGAAAAAAGTGAAACTTAAGTTCCAATAGAGACATTCAGACAGAACCCATTTTTGCACAAGCGAGCAGTACTATTAAAAACATTTTATTTTTACTGGATTCATTTTAAATGGGTGCCAAATGAGCATTTTTAGAACGTGCTGTGCCTGAGATTCTCGAAAGACAAAAGGTGTGAGTTCAATAGACAACTGTCTAGTGAATGTTTGCATAGAAAAATAATGTGAAAGTAGTCAAGTGGAATGCAAAATGTGTTTTGTGTGAATGGCCCCTTTAGCCACATGCAGAATGTTAGCAACAAAGTGGAGAGTACTACGATCAGAATTATGCAAATTGGAACACAGTCAGTGTTTTTTTGCAGCCATTCATAAAGATTGTTCTAGCAAGAAAACATCAGCCACAGGAAATAAATGTAAATGTGCAATAAAGGACACAGCTAGAATAACAGTGCACAGCAGACAGGAGGATGTGGTTGTGTCTGTGCTATACTGAATTACTGCACTGCAGTCACTCTCTCAGTTGGGAGGCTATTGCCTCAATTCAAGAGATGTCTGAAAGTGGAGAAAAACAATCTTACCTGCAGCACTGAGTCAAAGGGACCAGGATGGACATTTCATCATGTGAATGCTTTCCAAATCTGTGGGGTAAGAGAGAAACAGAAGTTAAATGTCTGATATATTTAAATGGTTCTCTGTTGAAAATTTTTATTTAATGTGTACTTCAAATCTTAAAAGCATGTAAAAAAAATGTACTTGTAGATAATATAATATTAATGAAATAAAACGCCTTAAAGAGAGTCACTTAAAGAGAGACACTTTCATGACTGTTATATAAAAGTTAATAGTTTATATGTACTAAATTACAACTTTATTATTACAAATGTATACTTACAAATACATGACATAAAATTTTCAATAGAAATTACGTTAGTTCACAATAAAGGTTTTTTTTCAGTGCATTCAGCAGTTCACTTTTACACTTTCTTATTTCAAAGACAATAAAAAAAAACCTACATATAAATATATACTTGAGTCCTACTTAATGGCTCAGAAAGTACTATAAAGTTCAGCTAAGTGAATCTATTCCACATTTAAAATATAATACATTTTAATTTAATTGCTATTAACATGCAAATAAGTGTCTGACTTCATTACATTCAATTCACACTTCAGTATATTCTTTTAAAGTATATTACTGCCATAATAAGTACTCCTTAAAGGGGTCATATGATGCTTTTTTAAAGATCATTATTTTGTGTTTTTCGAGTAACAGGATATGTTGACATGCTTTAATGTTCAAGAAACACATTATTTTTCTAATACTGTACATTATTGTAGGTCCTCTATGCCCCGCCTCTATCAAACGCATCATTTTCTACAAAGTCCCTCCTCCTGACAAGCACAGTCTGCTCTGATTGGCCAACTGACCCAGTGCATTGAAATTGGCTGAACACCGTAAACACTCGTCAGAAATGTGACATCCTTTTCCATAATCGCAGGCTTCATCTTTCAAAATAAATGTAAAGACAGTTAATAATATCATTAGTTTTACCATCAGTTCAAGCCTGAAAGAGGAACAGAGTCTCGTGACAGACACAGTGATGAAGCTCATATGTGTGTGCAGAACACAAGCCATGGACGGTTACGAAAGCTGACTCCACTGTGTGACCCTGTCTCTCTCTCTCTCTCTCTCTCTCTCTCTCTCTCTCTCTCTCCCACATGCGTGCAAGACAGACACACACAACGAGCAAAACTCTGCATTTGAACGTTCAATAGCAAATACTAAAACTAATAACAAAACATATTTACAGTAGCTGATTCAGAATCACCAGATTGTCGTAGCAAAGTCAGAATGACCTCCTCTCCTAGGTTCATGAAACAGTCGTCCATTAAATGCGATGATGTTCTGTTGTAAGTAATCTTAAAGATTCCTAAATGCATCTACTTTCAGAAGGCCATATAAAGTGCTTTTGCTTTCTCCTAGATATGTTGCTTCAACACTAACTGAGGTTACTGAAACCAAGCCTTCTTTCTTTGTGTGAACATTTGGACAACATTACACAAATATTCACACATAGTGATGTAGACGTGGGGACGTTTTTAAACGAGCCGTTTTAGGGGATGTGGGGGAGTCTTGACTTTGATAAAGAATATCTCTTTTGATTTGAGACTTTAGTTTTTGCAACTTTACAGATCTTCTTCATGCACCAAGAGCTTGTAACACTCCAAAGAGAAAGGACAAATTGAAATGCATCATTTGACCCCTTTAAAAGTATGCTAAAGTGTTCTTTGTTTTTACTAGGGCAAAGATGCTAAAAAGCTCAACAACCATTTCCAACATACTACACTATAACTTAAAAGTTAGAATTTGAAGAGCTCACCAAATTGTATATTCAGATCTTTATTTAAGAAGAAATAAAACCCTTCTTATAACACGGACACTTAAATCACTCTCTGTTGTTGTCTTACATATCTTACATTTTACAGTTATATTCATATTTATCAGTATAATAAAATGTATTATCTTCATCCTGCAAAACCACATTTGTAACACAAGTAATAGAAGAAAAGCAACTTCAACAAAAGTACTGACATATAAAGAGTAGTCCTCTATATAACTTCATGACAGGACCTTGCAACTTATTTGTAGCAGTACAACCCCATCAGAAATTCAGTTCAGTATAAATCTGACACAAATAGAAAAAAATAAAAGTCAATTTTAGTCAGGATTTAGATAAATCTGGCATTGAGAGACCTATGGCTCTACACAGCAGCCTACTTCAGTAACAAATGTAGAGAATGAAAAAGTAGCCACTTCAGTTGGACAGAATGTCAGTTTAATCAAAATCCTTTATCTGTGCGAGCACCTGTGTGACTTCTACCCACTGTGAGCCCTTCAACGGCACACATATTACACCCTGAGCCATGACGCTACACGAATCTGACCTTCCACTCAACATCTACATATTCACGCCTCTTAAGATAGAAACACTCTGTTTCCATGGTTTCGGTGTTAAAAGGAAGTGGCTGTGGAGTCGTGTGGAGCTTTGAGGAGCGAGGTGTGAAGGACGGTGAGGACGTTACACTAAAATAAAAACGGCTTACCCTCTGCCGTTGTCCAAATGAATAATGAAAGTCTCATTTCCAAACTTCTCAAAAGTCTCGTAATGGTGGCGATCCATGTTGCCTGTTCAGTGCGCAAAAGGAAAGAGGGTGAGTGAAATACAGGAAGATTGATGTGGGATGTTGAAGTAATGATAAAAGGTAGTCCATCCTTTCTTTAAGATAAACATGTAAAAGAACAACCCAGTAAATTTGATTTTTTATTTTTATGGTAAGCCTTTCTCTGCAAGCTAGGACTGCAAGATTATGACAAAAATCATAATTGTCGATTATTCCCTTGAAACTGGAATTGCGATTAATAATTACGATTATCACAATTGACACTGAATGATGTTTATACCATTGTTTGATGCAACTGCATGTATTTTTATATGAAAATAAACAAGCTGAAAACACTTGAACTGAAAAAACTCTAAGTGCTTTTCTATAGTTTTAAGCCTCAAATGTCAACAATACATCGGATTGGTTTCTTCTTTAAATTATATAAAAAGTTAAAATACGAATGATATTATAATATTACACTAAAACTAAAACAATGGAAAAACCGTTAAGATAACATGTAGACAGAAAAAAACATATCTTAATTAAGCGTGCAGAATAACATAAGTGGACTTAAAACGACTAATTGCCGCTTTGAATGATTACGTAATTGTAGCATCCATAATTGTAATCGCGATTATAAATTTGATGAATTTCGCAGCCTTACTGCAATCTTAAGAAAAACAAGCTGTTCAGATTTCGCTCACCCTGCGATGCATCATAATATTACCACCCCTTAATCTGCAAGTTCCCACCCACAGCGCCGCCATTGTGTTTTTACAAGTGAAAGTAACACCATAGTGAAAGTTCGGGCAAAGCATGCTAACTGTTCTGTCTTAGCCTGCACTGATGATCACTTAGAGTCCCAGCCTCAGAGTAGACAGTGGATTTATTGATTTGTTAACTGTATATTAAGCTGCTGCCTGCCACACAGATCTAATATAAACATGTGAATTATTTCCCAGCTGTTTACCTTCACAGACATAACCGACTGTTTTTTGTAACGCGTGTGTTTTTAACATAAACTTGTGTGTATTTGACCGTTTAAGTGCAATAAGACATGAAAGAAAACTTATAAGTAGTTTAATACTCACATGTCGTGCATTTACATAATTTGCATTTAAAGGGACATGCACTAAAACTTTGTGTATTTGCTTCCACTCAAAATAGGCTTTTTCAAAATTACATATTAAATGATCTGTGTGGTATTTTGAGCTGAAACTTCACACACATTCTGGGACTTACATTTTTATATTGTAGGCTAAAAAGGGGCATAGTAGGTCTCCTTTAAGTTATTTTCAACACATTCCAGTTCTGCAGTTGATAATTTTAGTCGTATTAATGTTGACACTTAAAACTGTTCAAGTTGACACTTGAATCAGAATCTATATTTATCCACACACAAGTAGGGCTGGAGGAGTTGGTTTCTAAGGTGTTCACACAATGGCCTCACAGAAAAGCACCAGGAGCTTTTTGATGAATGGGGGAAATTCCCTCAGATCAACCGGAGGTTAACAGCCTCCCTCAAGGGCACATGGCTCATGAACAGATCAAAAGACTGAAGCTCTAAAGACACATCCAGAGATCACCCACAGACTGCTTTTAATCTCACAACTGTGAATTTATATCTTGCAACTGTGACATTATTGAAATTGAGACTTCATACTTAACATAGTCGTGGCTTTATACATTTGTCTTTATACTTCTAGTTGTGACTTTATATCTTGCAGTGTGACTTCATCTCAGAAAGTGACTATATACTTTCTTTTATCCAAAATTGTTACTTTATTTCTCAGAATTGAGACTTTATATTTTTCTAATTATGACATCTGAAAGTTTACTTTATTTCTCAAAATTGAGACTTTATCCTAAAAGTTAGTGACTATATATTTTGCAGCATGACTTTATATGCTTTTTATTCCACAATATAATTTTATCTCACAATGTGACTGTTGTCATATGTACAACTTTTTTAATTGTCTTTATCTATAAAGATTGTGACTATTTCTTGAAATTGAGACTTTGCATCTTACTACTGTGACTTTAAATCTTGCAGTGTGATTTCTGAAATGTGACTTTATATCTCACATTGACTTTTTTTATCTTGCAGTATCTATATTTCTTGCGATGTTACTGTAAATCACAACTGTGACTTCTGCGCAATTCTTTTTATCTGACAAGTGTGACTTTTTTATAATCTAACAGTGTGACTGTTTCTTGTAATTGAGAACTTATGTCTCCCAGTTGTGACTTTTAGCTTGCAATGTCACTTTATATAATCACAATATGATCTTTTTAAATCTTGAAGTGTGGCTTTATATCTCACAGTGAGTTTTTTATTTCTTGTAATGTGACTGTATATCTTCCAACTGACTTTCTCACGATAAAGCTTATATCTCACAAATGTATTTCTTGTATATGACTTTATATCTTCTTATCATGATTTTATTTCTCAAAATTGACTTTATACCTCCTAGTTGTGACTTTATATCTTGCGGTGTCGCTTTTTTTATCACAATGTGACATTGTTTCTTAAATTTGCAACTGTATATCTTCCTATTGTGACTTTATGTCTTAAAACTTGACTTTATATCTCAAAATTGTGAATTTATTTCTCAAGATTAAAACTTTATATCTTCTAGTTGTGACTTTATATATAACAGTGTGACTCCATCTTACAATGTGACTTTATATCTGCCAGATGTGAGTTTATCTTGAGATGTTGAGACTTTATATCTCAGTGACATTCTTTAAAACCTTGCAATGCAACTTTATTTGCTTGCAATGTGACTTTATATCTCCCAGCTGTAATTATTTTCAGTTTGACCAGCCTGATCTCACGGCAGTTCATACATATTTTACGTGCTGGCTAATTCGTACAAATTAATATGGCCTCACACTTACAAATACATAACATTTTTGCTAAAACTTACATATTTTACGAGTTGCAGAATTTGTATGAATTCGTACAAATTACCTACATTTAACCCCGCCCCTAAACCTACCCATCACTGGGGTCGAGTGAGGTCGTACGAATTTGTACGAACTAGCATCCTCATAACATACATACAAATTAGTTGTGAGATAGAGTTGGTTTGACTTATCTTAATGTAACTGCATATCTCATACATTTGACTGTTTATAATCTCAATTTTCTCAATTGACTTTATATCTCACAGTGTTTCTGTTTAATCATTTTCATAGTTCATTGGCCATATTAAGCAATGTGACTGGCTGGCTATTACACAGCTTCCAGGAGACACAATACACAAGTTTTTATTAGTTGCCGCAATAGGGATATGTAGTCACAAAGTTGCATCCAGTGAACTGTGTCTCTTTCCTGGGCAATGATGGAAAATGTTCAATTTTACATAAGACTTCATGAGTCTACACAAACATTTAATTAAAAAATGCAAAAACGTCAAAATAAAAGTAACCCTGGAAATAACTTCCTGGAGTAAAAAATAATTTTCTCCCCAGTTTTCCCCACTTCTAAGCAAAATTGTATAAACACGTTTTAAACATGTTCAACACTTACCCATTAGAAAGTCAAAAATAGTCATGTCCATGATGTCCAGGAGTCGTGTGCCTCGGTCATATGGAGGGGTCTGTTTGACTTCATCACAATAGTCTGGATCCACTTCCCACCTTACAAAAGATAAAACGAATAAGAAACTCACTTCACCTTTAAATTTGAGCTGCATTTTGTCCCTTCTTATATATAACACTACTAGCGTACAACTGCCATCTCAAACAGGATGGCCCATTGTTTTATTGCACAGATAGGATTTCTCTGAGAGTAAGTGAGAACCGCAGTAGTCTTTTTTGCTGATAAAGCCAGACTGTAGTTTAATGAAGATATGGGGTGTTGCGTGGAGACCTGAGATAAAGTGGACAAAAAGAGCTTACTCAGCTTTCTTGCGTTTGTGGTAGGAGCGGCGCCAGGGGTTCCTCCAGGTCTTGCGCTTAGCTAGTGCCAAGTCAGGAAGAAATGCAGCCAGGGAGCCCTCGATCTGGTCGGGCTTCCCACATAAGGCATGTTCTGTGGAGCAGTAGTAGGAGCACTCGCCATAGAAGCAGATGTTGTTGGCTGCAAAGGTGAGGAAGAAATGGTCTTAGAAAAGAGAAAACTGTTCTTGGGGGTTTTAAAATGGACCACCAGTCAAGCGAAAGGAAAAGTCCCTCTGGAGTAACATGGGGTTAAGTGTCTTTAAGTACACAATGGTAATAGCTCATTGATTCCCCATTACTGGGTTTGAACCTACAACCTTTCGGAATCCACAGATATTTAAGTCAAGTTTAATATAATGTGAAGCTGTTTTTCACTGATTTTTAATGAATAAATAATCTTATCTTTTGGTTAGCACTCATAAAATGAAATAATAATAAAAATAATGAATTATATTTATGTACATTATTACAGTACCTAACAATAAGTGCATTTTTGTAATAATGTCAAATTAAAAGTTTTACTTTAAAGTACATTTTAAATCATTAGGCTTAAAAATCATTTGTCTTGTTCTGATTATTTTGATGTGTTGACTGACCTACTAGAGCACATGCAATGTACTTGTTTCTAAATAATTTAAACACACAACATACAAGTCCAATAGAAATAACATTAAAGTATATTTCAGTTGATCATAAATGCTTGTCAGTACATTCAGCTACACCTTAACCTTATTTCTGCACAATTTAAGTATTTATGAAAATAAATATGTATTCAATTCTACTTAAGTGGATCAAAAGCACTCTAAAATTTAGCTTATCGCATTTAATATAAATTTAACTCTAATATATTTTCATTTAATTGCAAAAAACATGCAATTAAATGTCCAAAAGCAGCCTTTCTCAGTTGGCACATACTGTATGTGTACAGTATATCATCATAAGCCATACTTTTCACCATCATGATGGTAACCAAATTTGACAACATGCTAACTATGGCAATCTTTTGTGCAGCAGCCTTGTACACAGTGTTACAGTTTGAAGAAGATGTTTTTGAAATAGGTGACTTCTCCAGATGTGCCTTTATGTGATGAAGGATGTCAGTGATCCAAAATGCTCGCATTCACCAAGGGCTCATTAAACGCTGCTGTTTAGCCAATGATGAATCATTGTGTATAACGCCTTTTTCAAATGTTTCCTGACATGGCTCCCCGGGGGAAGCGGAGCCCTTTCACTCGCTCCCACAAAAACACATTTGTCATGAAAAGAGGAGGCAGAATGCTAATGATAGCCCTGCAGAGAAAGAATATGGCCAATCTGTGTGCCTCATCCGAACACTTATAGCATCTAAATATCAGTAATTTGGTTGCAAAACTTGCTGCACGTGTGTTATTGCATGCTTGTTATTCCCTAATTAAAGGCTGTAATTAGCCTAGCATCTTGGCTGGGTGTCGTTAGCTGGTCTATGGCTGGTCTACTGCACACTTTTTGTGCTAATATTTGTCACAGTCTGTAACTGGTTAGTTTAATGGCTCTTTATGAACCTTTTAAACTGTTAAAACAGGAATAAGCAGTCGAAAATACACATAGCAAGATGCCAACATGCTAATCTATCTAAATGCTAACACTCTGACACCACAGGGAAGTTTGTCATGAAACTGAATGACTGTCTGACTCTCAGAAATGTGGATTTTCCCATTGTCTGAACTCTATATGCGATAGAAGCCAACAAACAGGAGGAAGCATGGCCTTATGGGTAGAAGAAAAGGCCCTGTGGAAGCCACTCATACCTGGGGATACGAAGAATGTCCGCCAGAGCTTTTTGTCACGGGTCACGTCTCGGATCTCACGTGTCATGTTCACCAGCCTGCCGGCCACCGGGGGAACTCTCCGGAAATCCAGGATTCTGTGTGCCACAAACAAACAACATTGTCAAATGATTCATTTTCAATGCATTATCAGATACAACACCTGTGGTGTTCACAGGCTGCTTTGTGAGAACAGTGACACCAGACATTCAATCTCCTGCCGCATTCAATAATGAGGAAGCAAACAATAAAGAGCACAGAAAATCCATACAATAAAGCCATTTCTAAAGTGGCTGGGTAACGATTTTTTCTTCAAGGTGCTACTGCTAAGCAACTGAGCCCACTCTTTACTCACTGGCTTTATGACACCTCCGTGATTGCTCTTTATTAGACTTTTATTGGCGTTTTAGCATCTGGCCACACACCCCAGGATATAAATGCCCTCTAGATTCTCTCTCATTTTGTCTTTCTTGTGTATTTGTGTTGGTCAAAAATCAGAATTGACTCTTTTTCAATTATGAGAGAGTTTTTAATTAAATTGGCCACCCGCCTCACAAGAAGTTGAATTAGAATAATTGGGAGAAGAAAAAAATACGGAATGCAATTAATTAAATAAATTAATTAATACTAAATATAAATTCAGGAGTGCCAACCGATAATTATGAATAAAGTGCTTCATATGTTGTGTGTATGATAATATATTTATATATAGTAATTGATACTGAAAAATAAAACATTATTATAAACTACACTAAGAACAGTTAGATGATTTTCCATATTTTCGATCATTCAATTTCAGTTTAACTTCTTAAGATTCAAATTGTAATTACAATTTAAATTTGCATCCTGTTTGCAATTTCAACCCAAACAGAGGAACTGAACTGTAATTTAGAATTCTTTCTGAATTCAGTTCTGAATGGTGGACACGCATGCTGAAAGGTTTGTTCATCTCTCAGTCTTTGTCTGTGTCCAGTGGGCCGCCTCAGAGAAAATCCCACATCGTGTGGTGCATGGGCTTCTGGTCCCTGGGAGACAGAAACCCAAGCCTTTGAGATGAAACCACTCAGGGGTTGCAAGTTGCAGAGTCACTCTGGACGCAGGCGACAAAGGGCCCAGTGTGGAAACAGCGCATTCTAGAAACATTCTGTCAGACCTTTGTGGAAATAAGCTACAGTATAACCGCGAGGAAGCGGCCAGTGGAAGTGGTTTGCGTTAAAGTTGAGAGTACTGTAGTAGCACAAAATTTCTTGTCAAATTCAGTTGTTTCTCTAACACTAAGCGAATATCAATATACCACTTCATTAGCAAAGCGTTATCACTCAGCTGACAATAAATTGGCATATCACAATGCTTTTTCCTCCCCTAAATAAAATACATCATGGACATGACAGGCGGCTCATATGAGAGCAACAATGTTCTGGAGGAAATGGAGTGGGTCTCACAAGCTCAATTAGCTCTCAGACTCCACAAAGCCTCTCTCTGTGGGTATTCTTGTTAAAGTCAGCGGGGAGTTTCTTCTGACTTCTGACTGCACTCACATGCACCTTGTTACACTCGGAGTAACTGTAAGGTGTATCGACTCTATCGACTCTAAGTGCTTTTCAGGCCGGTGTCCAAAAGTCTTGAGTGACATGCGCAGAGCAGTGAGAATATAATAAGAGTTGGTTTGCTTTCCGACATCACAATGGTGCGAGCACTCTTGTGTGTAAAAGTAAAATGTGGAGATGTGTGTGTATGTGTGCATGCGTGTGTGTGTTTATGGTGTCTTTTTCCCAGCCAATGTCCATTCTAGAGCAGTATCAAAGCACTACAGGTGTTTTCAGTGAAAGAACTGGGAGGAAGCCAAGCTGAAGGTCTCTGTCAGAGGAATTTCCTCTTAAAGGCTACTGAGGTGGTTGAATGGGGTTTGGATGAGCGTTACACAGGTTACCAGATTTGTACACCATAACACATTTTTTTTTTTAAAAATTGACTTTTCTTAAAAACGTTTCTGTTTATCGGTGGTACATAAAATAAAATAGTATGAGTTTACAACATGTTTCAATTTGTTCCAATTAGTTAACAACACTAGTTAACACGAACTAACAATGAAAAATATTCTTATTTTTAATATTCTAGTATTTATTTATTCTAGTTCATTTAATCTCGGCATTACTAATGCATTTTTACTATTCAAATTGGAATGTATTAATGTTATTTAATGGACCAGAGCTGACATGAGCTAACAATGAACAGTTATATATTTATTAACTAAAGATGAATAAATACTGTAACAAATGAATTGCTGTTTGTTAGTTACTTTTAGACAATGCATCAACTAAATTTAACTGATGGGACCTTACTGTAAAGTGTTTTTATTATTATTATTAATAATAACATTTAACATAATAACATTTACTTAAGAGTAACTACAAAACATAATTAGTTTATTAGGTTATTTTGAATCTATAGCCATGAGCCATAAGCAGTAGTAATAATAATGCTTGTCTTCGTTAACTAGTAAGTACAGTGCCAAGAACAATGCGAGGAAAGACTGAAATAATCGAATAATCTAATATCGTCTCTTCGGACCTTATCATTAACGTCACAAACCTTAAAACAAATTCCCAGACCTGTCATATCTAAACACCTCCAAACATTTCTGTCAAACGAAGATAAAGACCGAGTAAACAAAAAGTGAACACAGATGGTACTAGTTTTTCTCTGAAACAGACAGACAGACAAGAAAATCAGGAATACAGCCAATAGAAACCGGAAACAACTTCTCAAAACTCTCACAACTGACCACTGGGTCGCCCAACAGAGCCCTGCAAAAACTCTCTCTTTCTCTCTGTAGGTGTTTTATTCTTACCTGTCCAGATGAAATGCAGCGATCTCTGCGTTGTGTCGCTCAAAGTCAGAGAAGTAGAAGAAGTCTGGGGGTGTTTCTTGCTCCCTAGTTTGTCTAGAGGACAGAGTAGAAAAAACAAGACTGTATGTTAGTTTCCACTGAATTGTCTCAGAATGGAATCCTAAAGTATTGCTTACAGTGTTCAACTTACACTGTATACAGTATTCAACATTTCAAAGAGTAGCATGCTCTTTACTTTACTGTTGCATGTTGAATAAATAATAAATGTGCACATTTTGCATTTATGATCACATTTTGTGTAAAACTATTCCAACTTTCAGCAGTCTAATCAAAATGTAAGTATAAAATATGTATGTACCTGCATGCATAAAACAGCTGTATGACCCACTACTTTACATTTGCCATAATGTTTAGTAAAAAAGAATATACTGCAGCGCTTCCACTGTGGAGCCTCTGATTATTTGGTCAGAAAATATGAAAAACTGGATTAAATGTGAGTTTATTGAATTAATATTTAATATTTTAGCCTTTTTATTATTCTCTATTACATATTAAAAATATACATGCATTTGTGTGTATGTGTGTGTTGACAATCAAGAGCGCTTAGCCTGCAACAAAAGAAAAAAGGCTTCCAGCAGTCTTGTTGTGTCAGGTAGCGCTATGTGAGCTTTAGTTAGCTGTATTTACAAGCAGACATCCTGACACTAGCGGACAGACAAATAGACAACATGGACGTCTGCCAAGTGGACCGCATGGCTGGATCAGCAACTAAAGGAATGTGTCTGTGCACAGAACAGATTTTGGCAGGAAACAAGCTACAGGTGCATGTTCTCTCAACGTACCTATGCGTTCAGACAGACATATTACAAAACTCAGACAGACAGGCGCAGAAAGAGATGCCATAGAATCCAGGCAGACATGCACCAAACCACAGATCTTAACTCTCAACCTGCATCAATGATATCAGTCTCAACAGCTCATGGTATTCTCTTACACTGTGTTTTCCTGAAACAACTGTAAGATCTTTCCTGGAAGCATTACAGAATGAGGCCAGAAAATGGCAAATCAGAACTATGCTAGGCTAATGCTAGCTCAAACCACTTCACATTGTAGGTGACTAACAAACAAAGAAGACAATTGTATTGCTCAAAGATGGGATTGCTGAATGGGGTTTCATTTAAGTATCAACTATATTGACAGAGAATAGCAACGTAAAATGAGAAATGTGAACTTTGGTCCCTTGGCAAAGTTTGAGCCATCGAGATCTCTTGTGAGAATTTTATTTTTATTTATTTATTTTTATTTTATGCAAGAGAATAAATTGAGGTATTAAAGAGATCTCTACAGGACTTCCTTCTTTAAAAAGAAAAAAAGCCCCAGCCACCAGATCTCAATATCATGATATATTATATTA
This sequence comes from Carassius carassius, assembly GCF_963082965.1. Classification (NCBI taxonomy): domain Eukaryota; kingdom Metazoa; phylum Chordata; class Actinopteri; order Cypriniformes; family Cyprinidae; genus Carassius; species Carassius carassius. The sequence continues at coordinate 21,372,738 of NC_081755.1, read as the reverse complement.
ACTTTTTAGTCCCCAAATTCCCATTTTCAACCAGCCATTAACTCTAAGAGCTGCTTATATCCTCTTCCCTCGCCACTGTCAAAACACTAATGGAAAAGACTTTATGTGACTTCATATATTTTCATTTGAGGGACAAAGCAAGCTTTTCGCACTGAAATCCTTCTCCACCATTATGATCCACTCAATTTCCTGGATCAAAAGGGAACTAATGGATTTTTATTTGCCAGATGAGGCCTAAAATGTACTACTGATTCAGGCGACCTCTTTGGAGAGAAAATGAGGGCTAAAGCTTTTGGTCTTGAATGAAATTAATTGGATATAAGTATATGCAAGTATATATATCCGATATGCCGATATTTTTCAACTTATTTTGGCCAATAGGCCATACCAATATATTTCCTTTTGTTTGGAAACAACATCAAGTCTCTCTTGTGCGGACATTCTAAACAAATTATTTTTAATAGATAATAGGAGACATCTTGAAAGGCTACTTGCTGATTAACCTCTGACCTTGTGAAGAAATCCCAAATGGTGGTCTTTGGTTGGGTTTGTAGCAACTATTAAAAAAGAAGAAGAAGAAGAAGAAGAAGAATTCAATGCACTTCTGGTCCAAGTGCCTTGGATTCTTCTTCTTCTTCTTTTTTTTTTGTAATGTCATTTTTTAATTTTGTTTAGTTTTTAACGAAAGCTTATTTTTTTAGAATTTAATAAACAATTATGAATTTCTTTTATAATGATATTAAAAGCTTTAAAAATAGTTATAAATCTACTATATATACAGTATATACACACACAATCGCTGCTTTTTTTTTCAGAAAGATGCAGTGTTAACCTTATTGTTATAACCTTACTATTCTCTTTGGAGTGTTACAAGCTCTTGGTGCATAAAGAAGATCTGTAAAGTTGCAAAAATGAAAGTCTCAAACCCAAAGAGATATTCTTTAAAAGTTAAGACTCGTCCACGCCTTTCTTAAATGCCTCGTTTAAACATGCCACCACATGTCTATGTCATGATACTGTAAGTATGTTTACATATGTAAAATATTTACCACTGGTGATTCAAACTCAAGTTTTGAGCAGTGTAGAGTAGTGCTTGTCGTTGGTTGTTTCTCCGATCACAAATTCAGACACAGTATAAGTCATTATAATCTGTAATTATGTCCACACTGGATGCAACAAATGGCTCGTTTGTAATGGGTTTTATTGTTTTTGTCTTGTAGCGCCGGTGTTCTGATCGGGACACGCATTCCAGTATGACAAGGGGCATAACATTTCCATCACACGCTTGAGGCATTCAGCTAGTCACAATGCACTGGATGGCCATTCAGAGAACACCTCACTTTCAGACCGATGAGCTTTGTAAAAACAATGCGTTTCAGAAAGACGGGGCATAGAGGAGAAACAATAATGTACAGTATGTGGAAAATAATGTGTTTTTGAACCCTAAACAGCATAAACACATTTCATTACACCAAATACACAAAATAATGTTCTTTTTAGCAACATCATTGTAGATTGTCTAAGGCAAAAGATTTGTAAAAATGTACAGCTGCTGCGCTAAAAACTGCTGACTCTGTCACACACCAAACAAATCATCATGTATGTGCACTCTCAAATTAAATGCAGCAATCTAAAACAGTGAATCTAATCATCATTTAGGAAAAAGTTCGCTTCAAGAATGAGCCACACTGCTGACGTGATCTATTTGCTAACACACCCTGAGCACATGTGAGTTAATACTCTTATCGACAAGACATATCGGCATACCTTTTCATATCGGGCCGATGCTGATATTTACATTTAAAGTCATTTTCGTCCGATTACAATATCGGCCCGATAATATCGTGCATCCCTACACTTAAGTATAGAGTAAGTGCTCTTTGTAATAATGTAAAAAAAATAAAACAACAACTTTAAATTACATTTTAAATCATTGTTTTATTAGTCTTTTGTTGTGCTTTAAAGGAGAACACTTATTTTGATTAGTTGACTAACATACGTTAATGTAAATACTATATAAATATACTGTAAATTATGTAAAATGCAATATAAACTACTATAATTTTAATACTAATACTATAATTTGGACTTGGTTTTTGATGTTACATTTAAAGTAAATATATTTCAAATTGCAACTTTATTATTACAAATATATTTAAATGCATGACATACAAGTTTCAATACAAATGCAATTAGTTTATCGTAAATGCCTGTCAGCACATTCTGCAGTTCACTTTAACCATATTTCAAAGACAACCTAGTTATGAAATTACATATAAAATGTACTTCAATCATATTTAGGTCTACTCAAATAAACATTTTTAAGTTCAGATAACTGCATTTAATATAAATTTAAATGATAAACTAATATTCATTTAATTGTGAATAACAAACAATTGTCTAAAAACATTTCATTCAGTTCACACTTAAGTATATTCTTTTTAAAATATTTCCATACGTTCTCTTAATTAATAGTATGCTAAAGTGTACTTCTTTTCAATAGAGTCAGTGTGTTCCAATGTTATCAAAACATATTTTTATGTTCCACAAAAGAAAGAAAATGATCTTTTTTGTTGTTTTTCTTTTTCTTTTTTTCAAAGTTTTAACAATATTCATGAGCAATAACAGTCAATAGAGAACAGGGAATGATCTGAAGATGGAGGAAAGGGGAATAAAACAGGCCAGATCTGTATCACCACGGCACATGTCAGAGCAAGTGCATTAGGCATGACTCTGAAACATGAATAGAAATGACTTTGAAATGTATATTAATGTATATCTGTATAGTTATGAATATCATGCAAATGCAGCAGAGGATAGCATACTGTAATAGACAGTGATTTCCTACGTAACATGCAGAATGGTCGAAAAGCACTGCTTTTTGTTTCTCATTATGTCCTCAAATCCCCCATAACAAAACACAAGCAATGTTTATTCAAATGCTCTTGACATAGTACATCTCTGTCACCTTGCACTGTGGCTAAAAAGCGCTCAGAGCACTTTACTGGATGCAGCATTGCCTCTTACTGGGCTGTGATTGGCAGGACGGTTGCCACGGTCACCCTGACCCTATGTGCAGCCTCCAGTCTGGGAAGGATTCTTGGCAGTTTGACATGTGACAGCTCATGGCTCTAGGGGATGGTGGGTGTATCGCTCAGCGGTCGAGCCATATTAATGTGCTTTTTCCGCTGAAGAATGGGCAGATCAATTATGTTGATAAAAATCTCATTGGCAATAAAAGCAGAAGACAGCCTGCATATTTGTTGTTTGCCAAGCGGTAGCAATATGTATTTCACTCAAAAAGTCCCCATCCACATTGGTAAACAAAGATAGGTCACCTAACAGTTAAACAGCAGTCTGCTGAGAGCCCTTCAAGGACATTCTGTGACAACCCTGACATGAAACATATCACCACATACAGTAGCAGAGCAGTCTAATTAATATTGCCTCAACTCCTGTCCAAACTCCTTTTAACTCCTGTCACGTAAAACTGATTTTAAACAATTTAATAACAAACAAAAAAATAACAAACAAATTAAACAAATGCAAACATAAAAGGCTTTATTTTCTGGCACATGGCAAGCCTTCAACACATGATAGTGGAAATGTCAGCCACCTGAAATCATCACATTTCCATAGCATAACATGCACATCGTCTGAACTGCAATCACGTAAAGAACTTGCTGGGTTCAAGCCAGCAAACAAAAATGTGCATCATGTCCCATTATACTGGTAAAATGATATGGACAGAACTATTGGGACACCACTATATCAACAGGGACTTTAATCACAATCCCTCAAAGTTGTAAGCATAGCATTGTCCAAAATGTCTTGATATACTGATTAAGATTTCCCTTCATTGAAATTAAGTCCAGCCTTCATACCATAATCCCTCCTATACCAAACTTTACAGGTGGCATAATGCAGTCAGACAGGTAACATTCTCCTAGTATCCACCAAACCAGACTCGCCCATTAGACTGGCAGAGAGAGAATTGGGATTCGTCACAGAACAGGTTTCCACTGAGTCCAGTAGTGATGTGCTTTACACTAATCCATATGACCCTTGGCTTTGCTCTTGTGACGTGAGGGTTGCATGCAGCTGCTTGGCCATGGAAACCCATTCCATGAAGCTCTTGCTGCACAGTTTGTGTGCTGATATTATTGTGAGTGGAAGTATGGAGCTCTTCGAGCTATGGACTCAAAAGAGCATTGGTCACTTTAACACACCATGCACCTCAGCACTCTGTGACTCACTCTGTGTTTCCTACTTTGTAGCAGAGTTGCTGCTGTTCCTAAATGCATCCACTTTCCAATAATGCCTCATAGTTTACCATGGAATATCTAGCAGGGATGAAATTTCATGAACTGAATTGCAAAGTACCATGCTTGAATTCACTGAGCTCTAAACTACGACCCATTTTTTTTTCACAAATACAGACTGCATGGCTAGGTGCTTAATTTTATACACCTGTGGCAATAGGTCTGACTGAAATGCATGAATTTAATAATGAAAAGTTGCGTCTTAATACTTTTATCCATATAGTGCATATTTTTGTGTACAAAATCCAGTCATGTCAAAAGGAATCCTAATGATTGGGAACTATATGCAAGGGAGAAAGATTCCCTCATGCAGATTTCACAATGGGTTCAAGCTGGACATGCAAATTCACTGCGCTGACCAACAGAAAGCTCACTGCTTTACATTGACTTCTGTGCAAGTTTTTTTATTATTTTTATTTTTTTTATACATCACTACACCACTGGGCCTTTTTTGTCTTCAAAAGTTTTCCAAATTTCCAAAAATGTTACAATATGACTGCAACTAAAATCAATGCCATGTTATGTAATTTATTTTTAATATACATCTAATTTACTTTTAAGGAATAATGGAGTTTGAAAGCCCTTGATCACTTTCTATTTTTATTGTGTGGAAAAGATCAATCCTTCTTCAAAATATGTTATTTAATCAAGTCAGAATTTAATAATGCAAGAGTAAATGTTAAAATTAACACAATAAATAAGATTAATTAATGCCTTATATATATATATATATATATATATATATATATATATATATATATATATATATATATATATATATATATATATATATATGGGAGAGACAGACAGAAGGGAGGGCAGGTCAATCAGACACAAGAAAACCTTGCGAACAGAATATGCTGAATTGGCTATATGTGTAATTGTCCCTGTGATGCAAAGCAAAATACTAATAAAATCTCTGGTCTGGAAACAAGCCTTCTAAGAAGACAATAAGGAATGTGGCATGGAAGTCATAAACAATATTGACTTTAAACTAAATTATATTTTTGCTGTGTCACTAAGGTGACTGAGACTGTAATTTATGAAAATACAGTTAATGTATGAATCATCTTTTTGCCACTAAGTTTTTTGGACAGTAATGTATGGGAGATCTCAATATCGCAATGTCAGCAAAAGATGCTAACTTATTCAACTTGCAGTGTGAATTTTCTCTCTTCTCCTACTCTTCATAAACTTTTTTTTTAAGCAAACCAATTTATTTTTAAAATTGGTATTGGAACTTTTTAGGAGAAATTTGTATGCATTACATGCATAAATGCCTACGCAATTTATTTTAATAATACTTTAAGAAAGTCTAAGCAAGAGATTGCACCCGAAAATGCTGTAAACTGTTTTCCGTTTTGATGGCATGAGTGCAGATTAAACGTCAATAGGAAAACATTCACAACCAATTTTATTTCCAAAAAACAAAACTTCACAACCAATTCGTACGTATTTTACGAGGTCACTAATTCGTACAACCTCACTCGTAAGATTTGTCTAAACCCCTGTGACCGGATAGGTAAGTTTAGGGGAAGGGTTAGGTGTAGGTCAGTCGTGCAAATTCATACGAATGGCCAACTCGTAAAATATGTACGAGTTGGCAAAAATCGTATGAATTTGTACGAGTGAGGACATAAGAAATTCGTACGAATTAGCCACCTTGTAAAATATGTACAAACTGCTGTGAAATCGGGCTAAAAATGATTAGATTGTGAATGTGATCTCTATGACAGGTGGGTGGAGAGGGGAGATTGAAAAAGAAGAGATACTGATTTCATCTGAAAAGATATTACATTTTGATTAAATATTACAAAGACAATTTTCTTTTTAAGGAATAACATACAATGCTGAATAAAAATGAAAAGGGCCATCCATGTGTATTAAAAAAGTAAAAAGGATCATGTACAAGCAGATTGATGACCAAACGAAATTCATCTAGACATCACAAAATGGCGTAATTCTTCAAATAATCTTGTCTCAAATTGTCAGACAATTTGAAACCTCACTAGGAAGTCCCACCAAACTTAGCAGGGTTATGAGTTCACATCCAAAAATAATAATGGCATATCATCAAGGAATAGCAACAGCTGTCAGTCAGCTAAATCAGCAACACATGACAGCACATCCAGATGGTTTTATCCTGCCACAGATGTCCCAAACCATGCACCGAGAGTGGCAGAGCTTCAACACACATATTATTTTTCTCCCATTCCTGTTTTTCCTCTCTGTTTTAGCTCTCCTGCAGTGTCCTCCCAGCGTTTCCCACAGGTATTAAGAAGTCAGTGCCACCTGCTCAAACTCTGTGACCTGTGGTGCTGTCTGTGCTGGAGGGGCCGAGGGCAACACCTCAACACTGTAACCAACACCTGAAACCTTTAAGCAGGTCATGAATTCTCCCTGAGTGCTCAAACACACAGGAACAAGCTCCAGAGCTCGGCCCACCTGCACAGAACCTCCTTGAATTCTGTCCATACTCCTGCAGCCAGATCCAGGGGAGGGATCTATCATCTGGGCGTAATCCTGGATATGGTTACTGCTCCAATGACAGGACTGATTGTAAGAGCCCACGTGTAGACTGTGCTGGAGGGGGCAGGATAGCAACTCATGTTTGACCTGAACTCACCATCTCGCGTCGGGATAGAACGAGAGATATAGCAAAATAAAATAAAAAGAGCATAAAGGAAACCTAAGTAAAGATATAGGTAAGTATGAGAAAAACAACCAGTAAAGAAGAGCTAGAAATTATAAGGAATTAGAGATGAGATCGCCTGGAGGGTCAGTAATACAAAGCAAAGTTCTACATCCATCCTGAGAGATCAAAGATTTCAGAAACAAAAAGAAAAGAAAATCTTGACCGAATAACATATTTGTGCAAAAGGCCTGAAAATGTAAGGACGAACATTAGTGTCTACCGAAGGCTTACCCAAGGCTTACGTAAGCCAGCGCAAAGCATATTATAAAGTATCTGCTTATGAGGTTCCCAATTTAATTCAGACAAACAAATATTTCATACAACTGTTACAGTTTTTTCCTTCTGTTCTTTATTCTGTGTGCCCTTTGCTTTTACATTAAACCAAATTATCTTATGAGTGATTTGCACATAACTAATGTTTTGTGAATTCACTGCAGATTTAATAAAATATTTAAAAAATAAATAAATCAATCAATAAATTAAAATAAATGTACTTTAACAAATAAAAAAAATAAAATAATAATTGCAGATCTTTTTGACGTTCTATTCATCAATGAATCCTGGAAAAAATATAGTAGGGTTTCCAAAAAACAACTTGTGTTTTGAATTTTACCAAGCAACAAATCAGCATATCAGAATGATTTTGAAGGATCATGGGACACTGAAGACCGGAGTGATTCAGCTTTGCCATCACATAAATAAACAAAATTTTATAATTGATTAAAATTTAGTTATTTTCAAAATATTAGTTCATATGGTACTTTTGATTAAATAAATGAAGCAATAGTGAGCTATGTAAAACAAATGTAAATTCCTTTGAAAATTATGCCATATGTTTGGATAACTGGACTGGGTGCATTTGGAAATCAATGAAACTTGACACATTTTCATAAGCTCTGTAATTAATGCAGCAATGAGTTTTAATGTCTAATTTAACTCTGTGATGCAGTTAGGTTTCGGAAGCTTGTTCAAAGCTCCGACCTTAAAGTGTGATTAATAACTAATGAAGAGGTTAGTACTGATTGGATGCTGCAACAGCTGATGTCAGACATGCAAGAAAAGGAGAGGATGTTTCTAGTGACATTTTTGTCACAAACACTTTGCTTCATGACTTCAACATACATTAAGGGACATACAATAATTAGAAGCAGTGCAAATTACTGCAGTAATTATATTCCAAGGTTAAGAGAATTAAGGGTCATTGTGATTATTAATTAGAATCGCCCTAGGGCGCCCTAGGAAGATTATAGTACATTGATTTAATTTCTCTCTCTCTTGCTGTGCTAAACCCTTTTCCCACCAAATATAATTGACATTTTCCCCAGGTTGTGGTTCCCTCATGGGTGGGGATTCAAGCTTGTGTCACTGTTGCAGTTCCCACCCAGCATGCCTTGAGTTGTTTCCTTCTGTAACCTTCATCTTGTTGACCAATATTTGCCTTTTGACATTGACTTAAATCGTATGCATTCTCTCTAAAGCCCCTTTCACACTGCACATCGGACCCGGCAAATTGCAGGAACATTGCAGGGTCGCCTTCTGTGTGAAAGCAAACACGTCCCGGTATTGATTCCGGCATTGAACCCGGGTCGGGGACCTAGTAACATTGCCGGGTTCAACCCGGGACCAGCGCTGTGTGAACAAAAGCCAGATCTAATGCCGTGTCATAGTGATGACGCACGTTATCGCCCGACTCTTTTACCGGCTGTTTTGAAGGAAGATCAACGTTCGCGAAAAAAAAAAGTGCAAACTGTAATGAAGCAGCGATCAGTTAGTTCCTCACTTTCTGCACTGACGCCAAGATCGTTTACTAGCTTGAGTGAAAGTATAACGTGCCTAACATTTTCGACTCGTACATTACACGTCACGCCCTGATGTCACGTGTCTTTACGGGATCCTTACGGGTTGTGTGTGAAAGCATGCACATATCCCGAGTAATCACTGGCAGTGGGAAAGTGCAAAATCTAGCGATCCGAGAAACATTGCCAGAACACTTTACCCGTGTATTTGCCGGAATCGCAGTGTGAAAGGGGCTTAAGTCTGCTGTCACTTTAGGACCCAGACCGATGGACTACAAGGATCTGTGTAAACAAAGCAATCCAACTAGTGGCTGCCCTGCTGTAAATTGGAGCAGCCCCCAGGCATCCCAGCATCCTCTCTGACCCCCTGCGTCTGTCTGAAAGGAGTGTGAAGCCTGGACATATGTCAGTAGGTTGTTTTTACTACTAGTGTGCCACTGTGAGAGCACATATGGATGACATGCTTCTCAAGGTCTCTTTAATTAACAAGGGAGAGAGTGAATACTAGCTGAGAATCTAAAGGGGGAAAACCGAAATGAATGAGGCGACAGAGCCAGACTCCTGCTCAGCACTCGAGACCCCTGAGGCTCAAAGCACTAATTGCAATTCACAGACAGACTCAGAAATACCTCTAAAAAACAGACTGGTCATTGTCTATTCCACACACAGCATTCATTTTTTTCCTTAAATATTCTTAGTATGTTCTAGTCAGCGTACCTTGCACCAAATTAGGTTTTCTTTTTCCATACTTTTTGACACTTAGAATTAAAACAGGCTGTGTAGCTACTGTATCTTTAAGAGTGTATATATATATATAAATATATATAAAATCTTAAAATAGTGTGAGATCATACAAATTATTGAGGTCATTCAAGCCAAGATTATGTTGATTTTAGCATGACCACAATCAGTGTCACTTAAATGTGTAAAAGCATAAGTAAACCCCCATTGTACAATGACATGTTCGTTACAGCAGCATTTCAGAGAAATTATGTTGAGGAGAAAGCTGCCTAATGAATGAACCACATATACTACTGCTTTCTTCTGTTTTGTGTAAATAAACTATAGTACTCTGACATTAATTGCTATCGCAATATGTTTAATTAGCAGAAGTTATTACTCTACCATCTGTGCAGTAACGACAGTGTTACTTCAATTTTGGGAAACTGCTGCAGCTAGTTAATTTTTCCAGCAGTGCATCATACTAAAGCAGCTAGTTAAGTCGTTGAATGGGAAATGCGCCCCAGGGCAGGCCAAGTTGTTGAATATCAAATGCACTTGAAGTTAATAATTTCGTGTTACCATTAAATGCAGTGTGCGACTCTTTTTGAGAGACCAATTTCTTCTCCCTGCATGCATAATGGAAGGGAGTGGGTAGGGAATCCTGTAAGATGGAAAAGTCACAAGGCTTCACAATTTGACATTTGAAAAACTTTGTAAGAGAAATAATTCAACTAGCTCCATCCTGTGAGACTTGATGGATGGTTGCTTCAACTTTTTCAACATCGTCAAACTCGAGCACGTTCCTTTACTCTGTTCACAAGGCTTGCTGGAGAATATCAAACCTATGAAAGCTTCTTTGTAGCTCAGAGGTTCCCATTCGCTACCACATACCCTCGTCGATCTCTGAGGAAATATTGTGCACCATATCTTCAGCAAGGACCTTTACATAATTCATAATCCTCATCTTGAAATGGATTTCTTGGAAAGCAATGGTGGCAAATTCTTTTTTTCTTTTTGCTGGCAGTGCATAGAGCAATGAGAGGAAGCCAAAGCGACATTAAATGAGCTACCGACTGAGCTACTGAATGGAAATGAGAGTAATACAAACACATTCCACTTCACTGCAACCAATCAGAGAGGGATCAAATTAAAGTTGATTATATTCTTTGTTTAGTGACATTTTATGAATGCTGAGATTAGTGCTAGTGGACACAGCACTTGCAACACACGCTTGAAGAGCATTAAGTGTAAACTAGTTCAACTGGTTTCTTTTTAAAGCAGCAGCTCAAAAGAACAATTCATTCATTTCCTCAAAGATCCAGTTTTAGTTGTTAACAGCTCACTGTAGAAAAAAATCTGTGAACTGGGTTGATGACATTACATTTTTTTCACTTTTTTTTTGTTCTGTTATATTGTACATGTATACATATATATTTTGTACATATATATTTTTCAAAACATTAAAAATGCAGTTTATACATAGCTTTAATTCAAATGACTTAGAATTACTTCTAATTCGATCCTTCCATCTTGAGAATATATTGAATTTCTGAATTCATGTAATGTGGTGTGACTGCAAAAAGCTTTATATTTTTTAATGATTCATGATATTTGTACAACAACAGTGTCTTGAAAAATAAATTGTAAAAATATTTTTGAAAATCAACACTTAGGATGTGTACACTTACATGTATTTAAAGGGATAGTTTACCTAAAAATGAAAATTCTGTAATTAATTACTCACCTTCATGTCGTTCCAAACGCCCGAGACCTGGAGCTTTACTGGGGATGAATATTCTTCCCCAAAATTTCCCCTATTGTTTTCCAAAGTAACAAATATTATCATACAGGTTTGGAACGGAATGGGGCTTACCAATTAACAATGACAGGTTTTTCACAACTAAAATGTTTTAATATACAGAATACAAAAATATAAACTTATAATGTATAGCACAGCATTTATAACATTTATTAACATTTCATAAGAAATACCAGAAACTGCTGGAAATAATCAGCACTACATTTTTAGTTTTGTAGTCCCCAACTTTTGACATTAAAAAACCCATGTTTACATAACTCCGACTTATTTATTTCTCAGATAAAGTTATTTTTTTTCTGCTGTCATCTGTTATCACCCCACACTCCAACAACGAAGCCTCTCAAATGAGCGGCACAGCAAGTAAATAAAAAACAGCGCTGGAAAGTTAATGGATGTGTATTGTCAGCCATGGAGGGAACGGCGGACAATTGAAGATACACACAAGCGAGCCATTACAACAGGACCAGATAATGAAAGCACAATCACAGTTTAAGAGTGCCACAGGCTGGTCATTTTTCCTCATTCCTAAGCTCTTTCTGTGTAGAGCCCAGATTTACCGGAATAATGGGCAGCCGAGATCCAGAAGAATTCCCCTCCAGAGAGCCACAGTCAAAGGCCTCAATCCTTCACGGCTTCAGAAAGCACACAGAAGGATGGATGAGGTGTTAAAGGAGGAGAGGGCAGGCAGGGAGACGCTTGGTGTTTTAGCTTTACTTCCCGGGCTAACAGCCAGCTTTGGTATTAAAATATGAGTGCCCAACTAAAGCCAAGAGAGGCGGCGAGCAGTGATCAGGAGCATTAATGATGACAAGCCCAACCACTTCCAGCTTCTTAACTCTGATAGCCATCTTAAGCACTTTTGCTGTGTCTTTCCCAGCACACAAAATCAATTGGTGTTTATCAGGCTCCTATCCCTGCGCCATCTTGTATATTGAGTTGCGGCCTTTTAGCATGCAGCGTGCACTGGTCCAGGGATTGATGGCAATTCAAGTTGCTGCGCCTGGCGAAATTGCAGGATCTGCAAGAGGCTCATCTGTGCTCTTGACAGCAGCTGAGAACGAATATAAAAAACACCCTGTTCTTCCACCTGAGGGCTGACTTCACATTCTAATCTCACAAGCATTTTTGGTTAAATGAGAAAACACTACAGACGAAACGGAGCCACGCGTCCATCATGCTTCCAATTTAAAGGTGTCGTTGTTGCCAGGAGCACACAATTCTCAGGGGCTGATGGAACATCTCTAAAAAGACATGCCTCAAACTGTCTCGCCGCTGTACATATTGGGCTACCGTTCTTACTGCAAAGCACACAGACACTAAAGATAGACAATCTGCCTGATGGGTTCATAGATGCAAAATGGACATATTAGAAGCGGAGGATGAGAAAAGCAGAGGAACATAGAATGACCATAACAATTTAATTTCTTAATAAATGTCAGTGATCTTTTTGCGCACAATTCATCAGTGCATGTTGATCTTAAGAAAAAAATGTTTCTCATAATCTTTAATCAAAATGTAATCACTTTCCTTGGGTCTGAAACAACTTTATGCTGATGTAACCAAGGTTGTACTGGAAAAAATAATACGTAAGGGATAATGTACAGTCAGTAATGAACATAATTTTTTGCTGAATGTTCTGATTTGCTTCAGAAATACACCATTTTATTGCATCACATGCAGGTTCATGTTGTCTAATTCTACAGAAGTGCACCAAAGTTTAAAGCAATTAATGTAGCTGTGAAACGCCATATATTGCACTATACCAACCTACCTTGGTACGACCAGCTGGTAACTGGTTTATTGCTGGTCAAGCTAATGACCAGTTTAGGCAAACTAATGGCAATCTTAGAGCAGCTAATAATAACTGACTTTAAATTGAAATATACTGACAATCCCTGAACAGCTAATGACCAGCTTGAACTAGCTACTTACAATCTTAGAGCAAAAAAAGGCTTGGATAAGATCAACTAACCATTTTATACTAGCTAATGTCCAATTTTGACAAATCAATAACAATTTTATAGCAGATAATGACCAGCTTGGACTGATACTGTCGATCTTAGTGCACCAAAAACTAGCTTGGACCAACTAATAACCATTTTATACCATCCAATGACCATTTTGAACCAATTAATAAGCATTCATCAACCAAACAGCCGCGTTGCCGTCTCTGTGCGTCTCTCAAAAACTAAACCAGCTCTCTGTCAAGAGTAGGCTAATGATCAGCTTAGATACAGATATATTTTTTACTAGGCATACATGTTTGCTTCTTTATCTTTTTCTTTATCTGGTTTGCGTGGCACACGCACATTTGTATAGTGAAGAAGACTTAAGACTGCTTAAAGATTTATGCGTAATGAAAAAGTGCGCCTTGAATTTATTCAGTCGTGTTCAGACGAAAGCTCTCTATTTGTATGATCAATTTATTTTTAGAAATGTATTTTATACTTTAGAACACTGAATAGGGCAAATAGTCAAAGCACAAATATTTTTCCAAACTCTGTTCTCATTTTTTCCATACTTTTCTAGACCTGAAAATTACCTAAGGGAAATAGCTACTTTTTTTTTAACTGCGCAGGAACAGGAAATCATGTTGATTTACATAAACCTCTAATTTTACAACGCAGTAGCAAGTGTGCAAAGTAAATGTGTGTAAATTTTATAAATGAAATAAGCGCAAATGAAACAGCAGTGTTGCACTTGCCTTTTTCCATGCATTTCCTGGAAATTACTTAAATCGATTTTCATATTTCTAAACTTCATAGGAACCTTTACTGTTTTAATTAGAAGATATTTAAATATTTATGGATCACGAAAGGTCCCCAAAATGGGACTCGACCTTGCTTGAAACTTTGTCTGTACAAGGGTATCAGCTTCGACTGTTAGAAGATATTTAAATAAATGTTATAATCATTACATTTTTTTAGTTAAACCACAGCATATTTGTTCAGTAATAACTATGAAAAAAAAACAAAGGCTCTAAAACCCTAACGGTCTTAGCAACTATAACGGTTCAAGCTCCGCCTACTTATCCGAATACAGATACAGATACAAATAATTTTGTGATTGTTACAGATACAAATACTGGCTTCGCTGCACACCCCTACTAATAACAATCTTAGAGCAGGACTGCCTAAATGCCATTTTAAACAAGCTAATACCCACCTTGGGCATTTTAATAACCATTTTGAAATAGCTATTGAGCATCTCAGACCAGCTAGGTGACCAGCTTGAACTAACTGATGACAATCTCAGAGCAATGAAAACTGCTTGGATCAACTAATAACAATTTTAACCCAGCTAATGACCAGGTTGGACCAATTAAAAAACGATCTTAGAATGCTATTGACCATCTCAGATCAGCTAAACTCCATCTTCTTTTAGACCAAATAGGGCCCAGATTGTACAGTACTAGCTAATGACAGCTAGAGCAGAAAAAAAAAACGCTTTGACCAACCAATTATCATTTTAAACCAGCTAATGGCCAGCATGGACCAATTAATGACCACTTTTGGTATATTAATGACAATTTCAGAGCAGCAAAAAATAACTTTGACCAATTAATAACCATTTTAGACAAGCTATTGACCATCACAGACCAGCTAATGGATCAGCTAGAAGCCAGACACCCAAAACACAGCTGTTACAGCTATCTCCACCCAAGTATCTGAATTTTGCTTCAGTTGCTTGCGGAGTTGTAAAGAGGCCAGTATGAACTTGAAATAATCTGAATCTCATTTGAGCTTTTGAGTCACCAGGTGTGCTCTGGTTTCCCAACTCTCTAAAGTTATCCTTTCAGACAAGCTCCTCTTAACGTTTGACTCTTAACATTTGACTAATGAATCTCAGCAGAGTTGTTCTCTTCCTACATGCACAGCGTTGAAGGCTTTTGGAAAGGCTT
Source organism: Carassius carassius (assembly GCF_963082965.1). Classification (NCBI taxonomy): domain Eukaryota; kingdom Metazoa; phylum Chordata; class Actinopteri; order Cypriniformes; family Cyprinidae; genus Carassius; species Carassius carassius. The sequence goes on along the minus strand of NC_081755.1, from coordinate 21,357,482 downwards.
CATGTTTTGAACCAAGTTTCACGAGTTAAAAGACTTTTGGGAGTTTTGACTAGATGAGGTCGAAAACAGTTTCTAGATGTGAGAATCTGGCAGCTGCTGGAGTCTGATCAACAAATCTAGTAAAAATGAGAAAGACAAACGACGACCCAAAGAGAGAAACAGTGAGAGAGGGAGAGAGAGAGAGAGAGAGAGAGAGAGAGAGAGAGAGAAAGAGATATGGAGAAATCATATTCTGTCAACTCTCCTTCTGTGTCTACTTAAACAAACTGGATGTGCCACAGAAAACGACCACAATAACAGTGTGGCTTTTCACAGCTTTCAATTTTGGGCTCTTTACACAGAGTTCAACAAAAACAACAACAACCTAAGAATACACCGCGCCCCCCCCCTCGCGGCAACTGTCACTCTCTTAATTAAAACAGCCTGCTGCTCATTAAAATGACATTTACTGGTAATAGAATTGCTGTTGATTTAGAATCTTTTATTTAGCTGACAGATGAATGGTTACATTTTTTTGAAATGCAGATGTTTCTTGTTTTGTAACATCCAGTTGTCTAGGATCCAAAAGTGCTCAATTTTAGACCCTGAACAGCAAAAGTGCTTGTCACTTAAGGCACAATAAAACAAAAAATACATTTAGCTAATTAATGTCAATTAAAAAGAGAGAGAATTATTAATCATGTCAATATTAGAAAATGACTTTTTAAGCACTTCCACTGGAAGTGAGTCTAGTGAGCCCTATAGCTACTTTATATGAATGCTTCCAATATATTGGAAAACATTCTGAGATTTGAACCTCTTGAGGGGGCCCTTCTTTTTATTCCTCTGGTACAATGTTAGAGAACCCATCATCTTCTCTGTATGGTTTCTAAAACTGTATCTACTTCATAAATAGAACAAATGCATAAACAGCATTTAGTGGATTGTGGTCTTGGTGGAATGCGAGCGGATGGTTGTGGCTTTCCAGGATAAAGGGCTTTTAAAAAAAGACTAGACTTGTTTTTCCCTTTCGGATACTGAGAACTGTTCACTGCTGGAACTGAATTAGAAGATTCTTTCAGGCCCTTCCGGTATACTTCTACACTGAGGTCCCTGGAAGGTATTTTCAGTCTAGGCTCCAAACACAAGTAACACTCTCAGGCCTCTCAGTGGTGTTTGCTTGATTACAGCAAAACTTTCTCCTTTAGTTCCAGGAAAAGCACAAAGTGCTTCAAGAACCTGTCGGCAATTGCGAGCAAGGGCTGAAACACTTCTCAAATAAGGCCATTTAGGCAAGATTGCTGAGGGCCTTTAGCACCATTATAACACATCATTTTGTTCCACCTCTAACTGTGAGCTGAGTTGGGAAGAAAAACCTTCTCTGTCCATGGCAGTTCAGCTGTGCCTAGAGGCATAAGAGTTCATGAAAAAGACAACGGCTAAATGTCCAGGAAAACTGCAGCTAGGATTGAGCGATGTATTGAATATTCACAGTATGTTTGCTTTGGTTGTTCTGGCAACATCAAGTGAAGCAATGAGCAATGTTTTTATAAAGCTTTTTATTTGGCCATTAGGTTTCATAAAGACTTGAAAGTATGAGAGCATAAAAAATAATGTTTTAAAAGTGTCTCTGAATTAAACTTCAGCAGCACAAGCTGTGTTACTGTTTAATTCATGAATCATTTCTAATTTCATTTTTGTTCTAAAATAATATGAATCTGCTGGCAACAATGGCTGTTTGGTTAAATCCCCTACCTAAAGAAATACACGTTTAGACCAAAATCATAGCTATTGAAATAAATAGCGAATATTATCAAAATGCTGAGAAAGAATATTTTAGCTTCATTAACCCGAACTAATTGCAGCTCTGCAGAAGTAGGGTGAAAAAGCCAAGCTGTAGGATTACATTACTTCAGCTTTGACCAAGTGATACCTGACCGGATGATCAGAGATCTGACTATATCCTGGCTAGAATAAGCAAAAAGAAAGGGTTCGTGTAGAGATAATGATTGCTACACTCCTTCATGCTTGAGAAAAGAGCATAATTAAGATGTAGTTGGAACATATTCCAGTACTAGTGTAACTTTGAGAAGTCTTGGCCTCTCTTTACCTATTCTTCTAAGACATGTGTGGGATGGTATTCCTTCATTTATGATGAAGGAATAGTTTTGTCATTTTACTTGGAGGTAAAACGGCGTTTAAAGATATTCAAATGCTTTTTTCTTCTTGTAAATTCAGATTAGAAGTGAAATCTACTGCCATAGCACTGATTTAATGATCACAAAGTGCGGGAATAAATCCTTTTTTTTCTAATGTGCGCTGAAATTTTCCTTGGCTAATTGAAATGTATTCATCCATAACATTTAACATAATTGAAAACGCCACTCATCTAAATGAATCTACCATTAGCAAGAGCGGAAACACAAGTTAAATTTTTTTGCACTTATGCACGATTAATTAAACAAACAGGTTGGCATAATCACAGACATTAAATCTCCCCGTACAATTAGAGGGCAATTACTGATGGAAGTTTTAATAAAGCATACACGTTACGTTGTGAAGTGCCTTAACCTGAGTGGGTCTTAAAGATGTTCTGTATCTTCTGTAAGATATTACTGGAAACACATTACTGTTCTTTGTCCCTAACCTTATTCTTTAGAGTCTCGCTTCTGAGCTGAATGTGCAGGTTATCACACAATTCTGCACATTCCAGATTACTGGGGCCTGACATGCTGTCAGGGAAGCTGTATCTGTTCTTTCCATTAAGATGAGAGGATTAATGAACTTGTCTGGAGATAATCTCAAACTCAAAGCCTAGAGATCACCGATTTGTCAGTTCGTGCGGGCCATTATTATACACTCCATTCTTTTTCTCATTCAGTTTCTTGAATCTGCTAATAATGCAGAGTCACTCGAAAAGATTTCAGAACAAGAAATTGGTTAAAAAAAATGTATCAGGGGCTGTCATACAGAGTCCTTATGGTGCTTTTATACCATCTCCATTTGTGTTGTACAGAACAAAGAAGTAAGATATTTAGGTATACTGGTGCCATTGGCTTTATCAAAAGTTTTGTAGATGTCATCAAACAAAGAATGCATTGGGCGGTCATGTACTTACAATGGAAGTATGCAGGTCAATGCACAACACCTCCCCATAGATTTCCACTGTAAATATATTTCTGCCAACATGTTTTTTGTGTGTACAAACTGGAGATCAGTCAAAATGTGGCAGTCGGCAGCCAGCCACAGATTATGTTGATGATGGTGATCTTAATTTGTATTAAATATGGAGCATTTCCTTTAAGCCACCAGAAGCACTCTGTGGCTAACACTTACACACTAGTCAATCCTAGTCAAGTAGCTGCGGTACAAGTTAGACTGTATGCATTGCTTTTTATAAATTAAACAACAGCATGGAATAGCATATATCTGGAAATATCACAAAAGAAGGGTAGACATTCTGGAAATAGTTTTGAATGATGCGGACAAGGTGATATGGGTTGGAAACAAAAACACAAGATGAGACAAAGACCTTAGCCAGAACACGTCCTGTTTTAATGACACTAAAAAAAAGTACGATTTAAGGAAAGAAATTTCAATTGAGGAATGTTTTGGTAGCACTAGATGATTAGAACTGTGAGTTTGACTGGCGTCTGCTGTGATGAGAGAGGATGGACAGATCAATCTTAATGCAGCTATAATACACAATGGACCATCTGCTTCCTCAGCAATCATTTATGATGGGCAGACCACAGATAGATCAGGGTAGATGCTATAATTATATGACAAATATTCTCAAAACTTTTCAAAAATCTCATTACATTGTTCTGGAAATGTTTTTAAAAAGCATTTTGATGACTGGGATGAGATTACTGTGAAAAGTCCACACTGCTGTTTCAGTGCTCCAGTAGTTACCCTTACATTGTTGTCAAGGGGTGAGATTGCTGAGGTTTTTATTCAAGTTCAGTGATTAATTCTGACACACATTTCCCTTTGTCACATACAATTCAGCAGATCTGAGGGAAGTCAGCGGGGACGCAAGTGAAAATATGAGACAGAAAAAAGCTGAAGAGAAAGGAAGAGAGACAGTTAAAAAGGGTAGGAGAAAGAGACAGGTAGAACAAAAGGAAGAGAGACGGGAAGGAGAGAAAGAGAGGAAGAGGAGGAAACAGGTGAAAAAGGATACAAAGAGAAAGGTAAAGTGGGAGGTGAGAAAAAAGGGAGAAGACAAGTAAACAGGTAAAGAGAGAAACAATAGAGAGGAATGAAGGGAGGAAAAGAGAGTGAGACAGACAGGAAGAGACAGAAAGAGTGACTGTTAGAGAGTGGGGAAGAGATGAACGAGTAGAATGAAAGCAGAGACAAGTACTGGACCAACAAGTCCAACAAGTAAAAAATAATGGATAGAGAGATAGGTAGGTATGAGACAGGTAGACATGAAGAAAGACAAATAAAAATGGTAGAAAGAGACAGGTAAAGAGTGAGGAAGGTGGACTAGAAGGAGTGAAAAGTTAAAACATAGGGAGATAGGTAGAATTGGAGAAAGACAAAGGGAAGAAGACTGATAGACTGGTAGAGGAAATAAAAGAAACAAGTAAATAAGACTAGAGAGAGAGGAAGAAAGAGGGATAACCAGGTAAAGAGGGGGAAAAGGTAGAGCGGAAGAAGGGCAGGTGGAGAGAAACAGGGGAGAGAGGGACACACAAGAGGGAGAACAACAAATAGAGAGGAAAACAGAGAGAGATCCAGGTAAAAAAGGAGGGAGAGTTAAAGAGTTAGAAAGATAGAAAGCGAGGGTCAGAAAAATAACCTGAGACGCAATGAGAAAAAGAGATTATGGAGAGGGAGGAAGTTGTGAAGAGGCTGGCAAAGAGAGGCAGGAAGAGAAGCAGAGAAAAGGATAAAGAGAAGCAGAGTCTGAGGGGATGGTGAGCACAAAAGGTAGCGAAGGTGGCAAGTCATAAAATTAGGGAGAGATTTGAAAATGTAGAGACATAAGAAGGAAGACGTAGTGAGACAGGCAGGGAGGGAGAAATGAAGGCAGGTAGAGAGACAAGTAGATATGGAGAAAGACAGGTTAGGGTCAGACAGGACCAGAGTGAGACAGACAGGGAAAGAGGAACCGAGATGACAGTCATACAAAGTCAGTAAGCGTATGCTCATGAGAGAGAGGGTTGTTTTCTGAGTGTGTTTTGACTGCCTGCCATCTTACAGATGGAATCACAAAGAGGGGAATGAGAGATGAGGGGGTGGGCAGAGGGTCACATTCGCTGAGCAGCCCAAACTGAAACTAAAACACAATGCTGAGATTGTGAAGCAGGAACCGCTCGACTTTACAGCAGACATGGTTCCCAGCATTATATGCAGCATGTGAAGCATGACTGATGGGGGAGGTGTGGTGGAATCTGACACAACACAAAACACAAAATCTGACACAACACAAAATAAAACACAACATGTGACCAACATGACTCAAACATCCAAATCAGATGGTTCCAAGTCAATCACAACATCTGGGGATGCTAGTTTCACAAACATGCAGACAACAGTTTTCCCTTAACAGTTTCCCAGTAAAACTATAAAATAACACCTTCACTCAACAGCCAGGAGAAGGAATTAAAAAAATAATCCAGCACCCCTACCATCATGTTTTTAGCTCCAAATAAGAAGAACCTTCATCAATCCCAAATGATTCTCCAGATATCTTTGAACAAGTAAGTATTGCGTTCCACAAGTCAAAACTAACAATTTGATATCTAATGTGCCAATAAAAACCACAGTGAATAACTAATTCCCTGGCTGTAATGTGAAAACTCTCTAACTGGACAATCGTCTTTGGAATCTGACTCTGTGCTGTTTGATAGCACAACTCCTGTTGGTTGGCTCCCTGGTGCATAACAATATACTATCAGGAAGATAATTTGTACTGTGGTTGTTATCAAGGAAGATGAGGAGGAACTGAAAGAACAAGGACCAGTGGTCACAGAATTCAGAGCTAGCATCAGATTTTGCCTTCGTCATTGAAGCTGAGTCACCATAGTGCGGCAGGACTTCCCACGCCCAGTTCCTATTCATATTAATAGGAATTAGAAAGAAGGAGAAGATGACAAAGGAACTTTTGATAAGACAATTAACAACTCATGAAGTATTGTGAATTATGCAATCAAATCAGCAACAGTATACTATCCTTTGCTATAAATCAGGGGTGTCTAATCCTGCTCCTGGAAGGCCACTTAGCTCAAACACCAGTTAAACACACCAGAACCAGCAAATCAAGGTTATACTAAGCATACTAAAAACTTCCAGGCATGTGCGTTGAGGCAAGTTGGAACTAAACTCTGCAGGACAGTGGCCCTCCAGGACCGAGTTTGTAACAGAATGTAACAGAGGCTAGCCGGAAAAGGCTGTGCAGGTAAACCTCACTCTTCTGGTCTCAAAAGGTGTGTTAGTGACTGACATTAGAGGTTGTATCATTTATTCTCCCATGCCAGTTGATGTTGCTTTGAATCCCACTCATTTATGCAAGATTTAGACCAGCATCCGTGGTGCCGTGACCCGGATGGGAGTGAACTTTTGGGGGGTGAATGTAACAGAGGCACAGAGGCTAGCCAGAAAAAGCAGCACTGGTAAACCTCACCCCTCTTGTCTCAAAAGGCATGTGAGCAACTGACAGTAGTGGATGCATCCTTCAGTTCCCATTCTGGTTGATGTTTGTTTAAATCCTACTTGTTGCTGCATGAATAGGACCAATTTCAGTGATGCCTTGACCCAGATGGGACTGGTAAAGAGCTGAGCAGATAAACCTGAAGCCTCCCATGCAGGTATAATTATTTTCACTAAAGTTACAATTTTAATGCTTTTGCAAAATAAGTTTTTCAAAATGGTACTTTCAGCCTTAACCCTCTCAAGGCAGGCATTGCTGATTTGCAACAGTTAAAAACTAAAAACCTTATTACTCCAGATACATATTTTATGTATCTGGAGTACTAAAAACTTTACTAAAGTTTACTAAAGTTACTAAATTACTAAAACTTAATTTGAGCCTGAGAGGGTTAAGATCACAACACTTGCGATTCACCAGACACACGCACACACTCCTAGCCACGATTCAGCTGAGCAGACAAACAGACTGCCCTCTGTGCACAGAACCTGGATCAGTGCAGAAAGCCGTGCAGCTGTGCAAGACAGCTGTCAGGAATAAGGCAGACAATGTGCTTTGACATGTTGATTCACTGCTTGCTGGCTACGAGCAGCCTGCATCGCTTCAGAAATGCATGCATTAATGCAGGTTTCTTCCACCCTCCTCAGGGGCTCCAACATAAATGATTTCCGCTTGGAGGACTTGGAAAACATACAGACACGAATGGTTGGATTGGGTTTAACCACAGTCTTTGGCAGGTTGTTCTTGTGGCAAGCAGGCAAACCAAAATAACCTGTAAAAATAGTAGCAGGAAGAATCTAACACTATTATTTGTCTTACTTTTACAGATATGAAAGTGATGTGAGAAAAGCAATTAACAGATGGCATTTCTGATGGCAAAGTTAATTTCACACTTTCAAGTGGCCTAAAAAAATAAGATAAAAAATAAAATAGCTAATATACATGTATACTTTTGAAAGGCCATTAATGGAGAAAGAAGCGAATAGTAACCATGCCAAACCTTCAGCCCTTGGTCCATAGATTAAACATTTTGTCCTTTTCTCATTAGGGTTTACCAGCATTTTTATGTTGTCCAGATCTTACTGCATCATCAACAATCTGTTGCAGTCAGATTTGACATTCTGTAATCCCCAAACATCATGTCTTTCTGCAGGTCCCACCTCTGCCACTCTTAAAAATCCTACCCTTCGCCACATACAATGCATAAATGCATCACTTCAGCTTAACTTCCTACCACGACTGAGGGCTCAGACAGCATGCTCTAAACATTACACAAGTTGTCATATTTCATGGAGTTTGACATGTGAACTGCTGTAACAGGATTTTAACCTAAAATATTCTAAGCCTCTTTCACTATATCAAAATATTTCAATATGAGATCCAATAGTGTGGCAAATGTACTGTTTTATATATTTATTTTAAATACGCTTATGCATTGACCATAAAACATTTTTTTTTATCATGCATCTTATTTTATTCCTGTCCATATTTTAAAACAGCAAATTCTCTCCCTTTTTTCATTTTACATGACAAAACGCATTTGATGCTATGAATAAACCTGAATATTCCCATTGGATTTTCCATCTGCATTCCAAAACAACAGATAAATCCTGGTTAGTCTGAAAACCCCTGATGCAGGTTTTGACATGCATCATGCTTTATCAAAATGATTTTCCATGTCATAAATTATGCATTAATAACATAAAGGTACATGCAATCTTATTTCAATTATATATTCCATGAAGACACTTGGCTTGTGAATAGCCCACAACAGAACCAACTACACTAAAGAAAATTATAAACTCAACACTATTGTTTTTGTACTCATTTTTCATGAGTTTATTCAAAGATCTAAGACTTTTTCTATGTACACAAAAGACCTATTTCTCTCAAATATTGTTCACAAATCTGTTTAAATCTGTGTTAGTGAGCACTTCTCCTTTGCCAAGAAAATCCATCCACCTCAGAGGTGTGGCATATCAAGATGCTGTTTAGACAGCATGATTACTGCACAGATGTGCCTTAGGCTGGCCACAATAAAACGCCACTCTAGTTCAGCTCATGAAAAATGGGGGCAAAGACAAAAGTGTCGAATTTATAATTTTGCACAATGTAGTAGCTGGAACCACAGAGATACCATAGAGTTACAGTGACAATCAGATAGAGTATGGGAGTGATCGTATCTCCCTTGGTGAGCTGCATGTGATATTCTATATGACATGAACATATTCTGCATTATAGTGTTAAATGCACAACAGCTGTAGCCGAAAATACTTTCTTTGTTGCTGCTTTAAGAGTTCATATCAAAGCACTGCAGCTATTTCAGAACCAATATGAGAGGGAAAAAATAATTAACATCAAAGGAGTGAAAAACTCAAACTTGGCTCTTAAAGATCCACAAGCTATTTTGCTGTGTGAGAGTTTTTGTTCCTGTTAAGGCACATATAGTCTAACATACACTTTAAAGAGCTGCTCACCAACCAAACGTTTAGCTTATGAATAAATGAGAGCTGTTTGAGGCTTCATAACAGTGTCTAAAACAAACATGCTTAATAGGACATGTTCTTCAAGCAACAACATTTACGGTCCTGGAACAATATTCCTATTAACCAGTCACTGGCCCTTTAGAGGTTATGATAAGTTCCTGGAGTCAGAGAATGAATAATGGATGGATCTGATAATAAATATTATCAGAGGAATATAGAAGGAAGACAAAGCAAAAGGTTGTCGTACATATGCACTTTTGAAAATGCTGTTATCCAAAGCACCTTGCATTTGCATTCAAGGCATGTTTATCAGTTCACATATTCCCTCAAAATCGAAATGAGCAAAAATAAATATTACAAGCCTGAACTCTGCAGAAATTAGAATAAATTGATAAACACCACTAGATGCAATATAAACAATATATATATATTTTTTTTATCTCAAATCTATTTGTGTTTATGAATTTTGTGGCCTACACACCTTGTTTTTGCTCTTATATTAAAGTGTGGTGCAGAATTTATGGTTGTTGTTTTGCCCTGTGAATCAAACCTTAAATCAAACTTTGGCATTGCTAACATCTCACTCTAAAAATGGGAGTGTGAGTATTTACATATTAACATTTTGGTAACCACAAAAGTTAAGATTACAAATCACTAATGCTAATAGTCATGTTCGGTTAATGAGATTTCAGTTCAAATGCTTCATGGACATAAGAAAAAATCATACTTGTTGTTTGGCTAACTGCTAGGGGTGGCACAAGACAATGTGGTTGTGTGAGATGAATTGACTACAAACATACCCTGAGAATTAATGACAGACAACAAACCTCTTTTAAGCTTTTGAAGAATTGTCTGGAGGAACCGATCATGTTAAAGTGTCATTGTTAGGGTTAGTGCTAATGCTAGCACTAGCTGACAAGAATGTTGTTACATGAACAACAAAAGATGTTGATTCTGGAACATATCCTGAGTAAATCATGTTGTGTACACACATGCAAACAATCTAAACATCTGATTCACAGTCTCTCATTGTTGTAACTTGACGGATCACTGGAAGGAATCTTGATTGTCAAGTTTGTAAATCTACCCCAAACAACACCATTTCTCCTTTCTCTTGTAAAAGAAGTGCACTTTTTGATATTGAATGTGCACTTTTTAATCCTAAATGTATGTTTAAAAACTGTACTCGCAGGTATTATAATATATTAAAAAAGCCACTTAAGTGTATTTTATGAGTGCACACTGTTTTCAACACACTTGAGTAAAGTGTGACTTTTATACTTGACTTTTGTATAAATGTCAACCTAAAAGTTTTACTTTAAAGTACATTTTAATTATAAATAATTGTTTAAATAATATTTAAATGCATGACATACAAGTAATTTCATTTAAATTTAAACAATCATCCTTTTTTTCATTTTAAAGGTGCTGTATGTACGTTTTTGACTTTACTAAAGCATAATACAATAATATGTTTGCAGATATTTAAGAAACATGCTAAGTTAACATGTTTATCTGAAAACAATGCTACAGTCAGTTCTTCTCCTTTGAAAATGTATGTTCCAGGCCGAAATGTCTGTCATCATTTTGGTTTGTGAAATCAAAGTCAATCTGGCAACCTGTGTGCGTCAGGTCTGAGGAGGAGGGGCCAGGTGAAATAACCTTCTGCAATATTTTGAATTTGGACAGCAATACCTAGTTCAACCACTCTGTGTCAATCCTACATACAGCACCTTTAATTGTAAATAACATGGACTTAAGTGTCTGAAAACATTACTCTCATGCCCCTGGACTGTCTTTGTTGTGTGTTCCCTTCCCATGTGCTCCATGACCCAGTTTCTCCCCTGCCTAATTATGGAGCTTTTCCACTGCATGGTATGACATGGTATGGCTCAGTACGGTTGACTTTTGGGGGGGGTTCCACTGGGTACACTACCTGGTACTTTTTTTACTACCACCTCGATTGAGATTCCAAGTGAACTGTACCGTTATCTAAACGTGACGTGTAAACTCTGCTGATCACGGATTGACCGAAGAGAATTGTTACTACCTGTGTCACTTAACTTGCGACGCAAACACACTAGATTTAAATCAGCACAACTGTTTTGAACAAGTGCACCTTTTTTAACAACCAAAAAGTTTTGTTGTCTATTGTGGAAGTACAGATGTTCCTCTCGTTGACAGCAGAGGAGCAGATCCAGCGAGAGCTTGATGGGGCGACATGGAATGAAAAAGGTTTTTTTTTAGGAGTCATGGCAGTAGGGGCGGCGCAACTATAACGAAATATGAATAATCCAACCCTATCTAAAGCGATACTAAACTGCAGTGGAAATGCAAACCGCACCGTGCCAATCTGTACCATACCGTACTGATTCGTGACGAACCGATTCATATCATGCAGTGGAAAAGCGCCATTAGTCATTCTGTTTACCTGTGTTCCTCCTAATTCCCTCGTTATCCTGTGTATTTAAGCCCCAGTCTGTTCAGTCTGTGTTTTTCGGGTCTACATGTTGCTTGTCATCTTCCCGTCCTGGTGGGGATTTACCCTTCTTTTGATTTAATAAGAGACTGTGTTTGCTATTCTACGTCTCCATCATTCCTTCCGGCAACGTTACATGAGAGAAGACCGGACGAGTACCGTTAACCTAGCGTTTTTCCCTCCATTTGTTTTATGTATTTTTTTCCAGTGTTTTGTTTTCTTTTTTCCCTGTTGTTTCCCTTATGGATCCCTGCAAGGTTCACTGCCCTTGCCTGCAAAAACCTTTCCCTGTTGGAGCATGCGGTTGAGTTCAGCCAGCTCATCGGCTCAGCTCATGTGGTGTCTCATCGGCTCTCCATCTCCACCTCGGGCTCCTCTGCCACCTGCTTCACCGCTGTTAGTCGGCCACCTGGAGTCGTCAGCCCTTCCTCCTCCAAGTCCCTCCTGTTTCCTTCCTGGCTCCTCCCTCTGTCTGATCCACCCTGGCTCCTCCTGTTTCCTCCTTGGCTACTCCCTCTATTGTCACCTCCCTGGACTCTGTCTGCTAGCCCCCACCCGGATGCCCATCCTCTTCCTGAACCTCCTTCCAAGTTACCACCCATCCCTTCTTTTGTTATCGTTACAGCACGGGACGTGCCTTCTGGGAGGGGGGAGTAATGTCACGCCCGTGTACTGTCTTTGCTGTGTTTTCCCTCCCATGTGCTCCATGACCCAGTCTAATTAGTCATTCTGTTCACCTGTGTTTCTCCCAATTCCCTCGTTATCCTGTGTATTTAAGCCCCAGTCTGTTCAGTCTGTGTTTGTCGGGTCTACATGTTGTGAAAGTTTCATCTTACCTTCCAGGTGTGGATTTACCCTTGTTTGGATTTAATGAAAGACTGTATTTGCTATTCCACGTCTCCATCGTTCCTTCTGGCAGCATTACGTCACAATTACTTTCAGTTCACACAAGTATATTCTTTCAAAGTATATTATTTCTGTAATAAGTACTCATTTAAAAGTGTACTTCTTTTTCACAAGGGCTTTTTCTAATCCTATCTCTTTCCTTTCTCATTCCATGGCGATCAGCAACTTTCATTGTGGTATGGAATAATTAAACCGTTCAGTGAGCATGACTTTCCTGTAAAATACAGCTACTCCTTCCTCATTTTGATGGGATGAGGGCTTTTCCATGGCACAAGTCCCACCGGCTGGTCTCTGAATGAACATGGAGAAGGTAGAGTGAAAGGTTGCACAATGATTTATTGCTGCATTTGCACCTAGATCCCAGTCAGATAACTCAAGTTCAATAAACTCCTCTCACATACACATACGCATGGCTGTCTAAGATGGCAGGAACCAGAGCTGTTATCCCTCCATGTGCCTGCAGATAGATTAGCATCCCGCTCAAAGCAGCAGCACATGAAAAGAAGCTTTGATGCTTAGTATGGCTGCACAGAAGGGCAGGTGAAGGAAATGGTGGCCCCGTGCCGTCAATGAGGATTTTGGGAAATACTCCCAGCTTTTAGAGCTGGAGAAATCTATAGCCTTCTCGGAATGGGAGATAGAGCCTGGGAAAAGTGGGAGACCTGCAGCTTAATTTGGGATGAAAATGCACCTGCTTGCTGCGGTGAGGGTGGCCGTGTGATCTGGATGTTCAGTGGTTTGAGTGGGACCATACAGAAGCCAATTCATGTCAATGATATGATGAACACATGATTCTTCAAGCTTAGTACTTGGTATTTGCTTTTAAGCAGTGATCGTTCAAAGCATAAATGGAGAAATGAATGCCAAGAGTTACATGAATGGCAAAAGTTTATTAACACATCCAAAGTATAATTGCTCAAAACTGTGAAATGCAGCTAAAGAGAATTCTGTGTTTGTCAGTCTAATCCATCAATTGTTGTCTCTGTCTAAATTTTTGTTTAATTACTGCTTTTATTACATGCATTGTTAAACACTCCAATAAATATTGTCTCCTTTCATGATCTTTCTTGAGAACTAGATGAAAGCTGGGATTTCAGCAGAAAACATGCAACACACAGTGTTTGTTTTTTGTATAGATAACATAAGTTATTCTAGCAAATGAGTATCTTATAAATCCAAACCAAGATTTCCTCCTGAATCACGCTGGTTGTCAGATTGAGGACATTTAACACTATTGAGCACAACTGACAATGGAAGGCGACAAACTTTACACTGTAAACTGATGAGTTGATTTCAGCATGCCTCTGGTCATACCCTTACGAAAATTAACCATGGTTTTACTACAAATAAAACCAAAAAACCATGGTTACTATAGTTTAACCATGGTAACCACAAATTAACCATGGTTTTGCTATATTAACCGTAGTTTAACCATGGTATTTGTAGTAAATCTGTGGTTATACAAATGGTAGTCAACATGCCAAAAAACCATGGGTTACTACAGTTTTACTATAAAAAAACCATGGTTATTTTTCGTAATAGAGCTTTTAAAGGTGGCAAATCATGAAAATCTGAATTTTCCAGGTTTTAAGTGCTATAATCAGGTCCCCAGTTCATCTACCAACCTAGGAAATGTGAAATTAACCCAGTAACTTTGTTTTGGTAAGACTTTTTCTGCAAGCGTCTTAGCAAAACATGCTAAGGGTTCTGTCTTTGGCTGGACACACAAGCAGAGAACACTATTTAGAGTCGCAGCCTCAGAGGAGACAAGAGAGCAGTGGATTTTTTGATTCATTTACTGTATATTGCTGCTGCCACACAGATCTAAAACCTTCACAGACATAAGCGGCTGTTTTTGTAACTCCATGTGCTTCAGATGTGTGCACTCAGAAAACCCTAAATCAGAAGCTTAAACGAATATGAACCAGTTAGTTTGCTCGCTTCCATGGTTGCAGTTTGCTTCTGCAAACTGGCAACCCAGACTGTAGGAATATTATTGTTATTGGGTGGAATCACACAGCAAAACAAAACCAGACATTCTGACACAGAACTTAGCATGTTACCTAAATATCAGCAAATGCATTATAGTGTTTTTATATGTTAGTCAAAAAATTACATACAGCACCTATAAGGTATACTATATACAGGTATATTTCTCCAAGCGTCCTGGAAATATTGCCACGGCTATTACAGATTTAGTGTTCCTCATTTTTTTCCATCTCTTTGAAAACTAAACTAAAAATAAGCTTCATTAAATTATTGTAAAGCTGAATTACAAATCTGCTTTGATGAAGAAACAAACTCATCTAGATCTTGGATGGCCTGAGGATGAACTATGGGTGAACTATGCCTTTAATGGACTGCTTGGAACTCACAATTTCTTACTGGTAAGCTAAAGCAAAAGATAAAAATGACCATCTTAAAAAAAACAAACAAAAAAAAAAACAATCAAACAAAAAACATCTGACTTGCCTAAGATTTCTGTACAATACTGTATTGTGCACCCCTACATGAAACCAGAAGTGATTCATCTTGGCCTAAGACAGTCATTGTTTTCAACAGGGAATGCTAATCCAAACATGCATAAGCCATCTTGTCTGGTGTGTGAATTGCACATCTCCTGATGCTACTTTTGTGCAATAACTGTGTGTGTTTTTAGCCACCAACTGTTTGTGTCTGTACCCACCAGGAAAGACTAAAAAATCACAGATGGCAATGACAAAGCATAATCAAAGAAAACAACGACGAAAAAGGTTTTCCTCTGGGTGAAAGCAATCAAGCATCCCCTAGCAATTATCCGATCACAAATGAGTCAGGTAGCCCTGGCAGTGTTGTTTCAACAAAGGGAATATGGCAGACACACTCCGTCGATCCACCCTATTTTATGTGTGGTTGTTACAGCTTCTGCTTGCAAATATCCCCGAGAGCGTGTGATAGTGTCTCACAGTTTTTAATTAATGTGTACACCTGGTGATGTTAATTAAAACCAGACTGATCATTACCCACCAGAAAAGATCATATGGATGCTTGTGCTACCAGCCAACAAATGTTGAGAACAACTGAGGAGTTACTCTAACAAGAATTAAGCACAGGTGCAGTCTTTAGGGGCATTAATTATTATTATTATTATTTTTAAATGGGGATTTTTAGGTAAATAAATGGTTATTCAATTTATCAATACTTTGTTAAATATCCTAATAAGGGGGCTTAAAGGGACAGTCCACCCCAACATTTTACAAAATCACAGCGTGAAAATGATTTAAACACCCTCATGTGATTCCAAACCTTTATGCATTCCATGTTTTATTAGTTTATTTCCCTGCAGAACACAAAAGAAGATATTTTGAAGAATGCTGATAACCAAAATGATATTTTATAGAATGTTGGTAACCAAGATATTTTGAATAATGTCGGTAACCAGCAAAGATATATTGAAGATTGCTGGTAACCAAAATAATATTTTTAAGAATCTTTTGAATAATAGTGGTAACAATATATATATATATATATATATATATATATATATATATATATATTGAAGAATGTTAGTAATATAAAAAGTATATTTTAAAGAATGTTGGCAACAAAAAGTGTATTTCAAAGAATGTTGGCAACCAAAATATATTTTGAAGAATGGTTGTAACCAAAAAGATATTTTGCAGAATGTTGGAAACAAAAAATATATATTTTGAAGTATGTTAGTAACCACAAATATATTTTGAAGAATGTTGGTAACAAAAAAGTATATTTTGAAGAATGTTTGTAACCAAAAATATATTTTGAAGAATGTTGGCATCAAAAAAAGTGTATTTCAAAGAATGTTGGTAACCAAAATATATTTTGAAGAATGTTGGCAACAAAAAGTGTATTTCAAAGAATGTTGGTAACCAAAATATATTTTAAAGAATGTTTGTAACCACAAAGATATTTTGAAGAATGTTGGTAACAAAAAATGTATTTTGAAGAATGTTGGTAACAAAAAATGTATTTTGAAGAATGTTGGTAATCAAAAGTGTATTTTGAAGAATGTTTGTATGAATGAATGTTAGTTGCAACTAAACATTTAGGTTCAAAATGACATCCATAGTATCTTTGTCCATACTGTGGAAGTGAACATGACTCAAAACAGTTTGGTTATCAACATTCTACAAAATATATTTTACCAGGTTACCAGGATCTTCTTCTTATTTTACTCCACAAATGAAAGAAACACATATATAGGTTTAGAATGGAATGAGGGTGAATAAATGATGACAGAATTTTCATTTTTGGATGGACTATCCCTTTAAGCCCTATGAGTTAGAAAAATGATGTGAGTTCAAACTGATTGCATCATTTGTTAACCTCATTCTATTTTGAACATACTTCTCGTATTTTACAGATGTAGCAAGACTACATCTAAATATACCATAATCATCTTGGACAACATCCAAAAGCAGAACAATATGTTTTTGTTTAAACGAAAATGACTTAGTCTATGCCTCTTAAACTTACACTTAGAATGAAAGTATGCAGGGTAAATTCTAAAAAAAAAAAAAAAAAAATGGTTCTCCACTGGGCGTGCATTCATTAAATTGAAAGACTGCAATATCACTTACTTCATAGGTTTGAACAGTGCTTGTCCATAGTTCTGGAATGACATGATGAGCTTCAGCTGAGTGCCACCTGACTTCATAGCTGTGAAGGAAACATAATTACTGTAACACCAGCTGACCATCTTTCTAAAAACAAGACAATATGCACCCACACACACTAACACAATCTTCTCTTCCAGCGTTCATGCTAAAAAGCTTTCGCTCTAACTCACACGAGCATGTATTAGCAGTGATGTTTTGCAGTCTTGTAAACAGTAGGGATTATTTCTTAGTGTATTTCATCAGACTGTCAGAATATCTCATGAATATATGAAAATCCCCTTGACTAGTTAAGCAACCATCTGCTGTTTATGAGAGTAGAAGAGTTAAATGGTTGAAAAAGTAACGAGTTATGGCACAAATTTGTGAGTTACTACAATATGACAGTCTCATGACAGTCTTCAAATGAAGGCTCAATGACATAAATCAAATTTTTTTTTTATTCACACCAGGGTTATTATAGTTAAAACAAAAATAGTAAAAAACAAACCAAAAAAACTAAAACACACACTCAAAATATTAAATGAATTTGAAATTCATTAAAATATAATCTCTTTACATACATTACTATATATATAAACACAAAACCCATATTTACTGTGTGTGTGTGATACACTACATTATATTTTATAAAGATTACATTTCTACTTATAATATATTCTAAAATATGCATTTTTGGGAGAAAAATGAAGGTCCTCACGGTGACCTAAGAACTGCAGTTATTAAACAGCTCATCATATTTCTTCAAAGGAAGGTAAACAGACTTTCATAAGAATAAAACCAGTGAATCATATGGACGTTTATCACAAATGATGTCCCTTGCAAGTGTTCACAAGTGGTTTGTGTATGTATAGGCTTTTGGCAGCTTAAGTTAGTCACAACAAATCATATTTACTACAAAGCGAATAATCCCCCCAAATTACACCATACTGTCTACAGTGAAGTAATGTTGCTCACGGATTTCCCAGCAGGGGTTGTGTCTCGCAATATCTTTTCAAATGCCAGATCCAGGCAGTCTAGTTCTGTAAGTCTTAAAACTATGAGAGAAGTCAGGATACTGCCCTTAGATCAGCAGAAAACAATTTTGTCAGGCTGATTAATGAGATTGAACAGCAAAGATGGCTGATACGGCTTTACGTTGAGTAATCCAAAAATTCTGTGTCATATTTCCCCAGAGGGCACCTGTGCAATTCTGGAGCAGTAAAGTCTTATTAAACTCATTAGTTTAGCAGAGACACGTCAGTTGGAACCAAGCCATAATGTCGTAGCATAATGGTGGATCTGGGTCTTCACATACACAAATAAGTTTTGTTAAACCATACATCTTTTGATTTGCTTCAACTGCTCTATTTATCTGATTAAATTCGTCTTATTTTTGTTAAATGTTTCCAGCAAAACGCTATTTTAGAGTCTTTTTTGAAAGCACTGCAATCAGTTATTCACTGAGTGCTAAATTTATAACCTTAATTAATCCTAATATGACTGAAATTACCTCCAGGAAAGTGCTATTTGTTCCAGAGGCTGCACTGAACCACACTGTAAAAAAGTGAACAAAGACAGCTCTTTTTGTACCATAGGGGGTGAAGAGTGATTTTGTTCATGTTAAATATCTTCTCCTATCCCTGTTTAATATGCAGAAAACTATAATTAAGCCATTTGTAACTTTATGAAAAGTTAATATATTCAATTGTGCTAAATTATAACTGTATCATTAAAAATTTTCAAATACAAAAGGAAGGGATTATGAAGTACATATACAGTAAGTGGGTCGAAAAAACCTAATTGATATAATATACATTTTAACTATAATACATTTTCATTAACATGCAAATATCATCTCACACCTGTTCTTTTAATCTACTGTTTAATCTACTGTATATTATTTCCATGACAAGTATTCTCTTTATGAGTTAAAGTGTACCTCTTTTTCGCAAAGTTGGTAACACTAGTAGTGCAGAAATGACTTCACTATTAATAATCTATTTTCAATAACCCTAAAAATGACTTTATTTGCTGTCAGGTTCATTAAATGATATTTTCAATTCAAATAAATCCTTTTCATTTAGATGATAGCTACCACACAAAGCAAAGGTAAACTGATGTCTGTAGTTTGTATAGTTTCTTAAATCAGAGAATGTTTCATAAGAGCACCACATTAAAGATGTCTCACACTACACAGGGCTGGGAAAAATAAGTCACTTAAGATCTTCAGGAGGACTTTCAGAGAATAATGGAGGAAGTGTAGTTGTCAATCATATTCTCTCTTGGGAATAAAAGGACGTGTGCGTCTGCCGCTTCTGACTACAGAAATAGGTCCTGATGTTCACTAGCCATCTCAAATGCCTGAGTGCATGCACACATAAACATGTCTATGCAGATCATTCTGTACACCTCACAAGCTTCTGAATTAAATACTTCCAAATGGCACTTTCCACGAATAGTGGACAAAACACGGTCTGAAACTCTTCAAGCTGAAGTCAATTTTTTCCTTTTTCAGGAAATGAAGAGGGAAAAATGCTGCTTATCCTTCAGAAATGTCAAACTCAGACTAAATATTATATTATATTAAATATTATATTAGCATTATATTATTTTAGTAAGTATAGAAGCCCATTTCTACCACATAAGAAAAAAATATTAATGTGTTGAAAAGTCAAAACTATGACATACATGTCATATTTCTGAAATGAAAAGTCGAAAATATAAATTCAGAAGTCTAAATTATGACTTAATGACTTTTTATTGGTTTGACACAACACAAGTGGTCTAATGAATTGTGAAGAGTAATATGTGGGACATTCTAATTAACTGGCTTAAAACAGTTTGGAGAACAAAGTTCAGTACACACCTTATTAATTGGATGGTATTCATTTCATACTCTGTGACAGCTTATTTAATGTAAAAATTATACATTGTATTTAATGTATAAGTTACACGTACAAAAAACTGGCAATGTCATAGTGGTATCATGTACTGTAATCGAAAGTAGCCTGTCTATACCTATACTGTAGACAGCACACACGGTGTTAATCGAATAAAGATCTTGATCGCTAGCAAACAATAGCCTTTGCATATTTTCTTTCAATTGACTGTTGATCCAGAGACACGTCTTCAACGCTCTTGATGTTCTTAAACTTTCTGTTACAGCTGTGAGTGAACCACTTCACATGGCTCAGCGCGCACGGCAGGGAACTGAACAAAACATTCAAACTGATTCGCAAACTAATTCACTGGTTTGCCAACTGGTTTGATCAAGCCTTTGAACAGAATTGCCTCAAAAGAATGAATCATTCGCGAATGGGCATCGCCAAGAGAAAAGTAGACGGCGTGTTTGGAATAAACTGAAGCATTTATAAATTGTATTGCATTAAGATAAAGTAAAGAGAGGAATGTCGCAAACAATAACAAAGTAAAAGTACAGAGTTTTCCCAAAAATGTACTTAAGTAAGAGTAAAAGTACTGATCTTGAAATATACTCAAAAAGTTCTCTGGTGATTTTTATATCACTGTCTTCTTCCATTGAGCTTCTATTAGTTTAAAAAGTGCTACCGTGCAATTTATTCAGCTTGTCTGTAATTGGTAAACTTTGTTAATAAGGTATGCACTGAACTTAGTCCTCCAATGTAATTTTTTTTGTCTTTTATTACCATAATTTAGGTCTTTTACCAACCCAGATTTGTATGATTTGTTTTGCATTTTCATCCAAAACATACATCCAAAAAAAGCCCATCTAGCCCTTAAAATTCATTGTAATTCAACCACAATTACACTTTGCAAATCATTGACCTACTTGGCTCATGTCATTCCTATAATAGCTCTAAACCACTTGGCAATAATTGCTTTAGGGATGGCAGCACAAGGCCTAGAGCATTCCCACTTCAGCTAGGCTGCTTCATTAAAGAGGAGCAGGTCCTGCACCCAAACTCACCTACGCTGGTGATCTTCTGGGAGACCAGGTCCTTCAGCAGGGCGCCGATGACGGGGTTGTGTCTGGAGTAGAGCTCGTATCGGTTAATCCCAATGTGGAAGCGGAGCCAGTTGGGATATGACTCAGCAGTGGCCTCCCCTGTCGGACTGTACTCCTCCTCCTCCACGTTCCCCTCGTTATGCCTGCCGGTAAAGGACGGTGGAGGACATTAGTCACCATCAACACAGATGCTGTCTGACAATACGGAAAATATATTTGAATTTATTTTTAAACTTACAAGAACTTTTTAACATTTGAGAAATTCAAATGAGGGGAAAAACACCAAACTTTGTAAGGGCTATTGAAGAAATCCTGATATATTTATCTTTGAACTACAGCAATATAATATTGCAGTATAAGTGTCTATATAATTACTAGACCCAGATCCATTCTGTATACATTTCCACTGATTTGCTTGGGAAATCAAATCAGTTCAGTGGATTTCAACATGATGAAACAAACCTGAAAACACTTAATTTTCATTTCTCACTAAAAGCAAAACTGAATTAACCAAAAGAAGTACACATCAGCTTTCAAACAGAGCACTTATTATGGCAGCGATTATGTTGCCCTGCGAATTGGACATCACAGGATATTACGCCATGATTCCAGTTCGAAGTGAACATATATGTTCCAATCAAAGTGCATTGAAGTTAGAATGTGTATTGGTACATAAGTATGTATGGATATTGTATTGTTTTTTTAATCATTATATATTTACTTATATTTACTTATTTATTTGTTACTTATTTGCTGGCATGGGGTTGTTCTGTAAAACGTGAAAAGCTTTGAATAAAATATTTAAAAATAAAAATATAATCAAGTATTTTACATATGCTTTCAAATATAAATCTGCACGGTTTTCAGTCATCAAAAAGCTTCATTTAAGTTAAATTAACTCTACATTTATCTGAAGAGCAGTCTTTTTATGTTTTTTTTTTGTTTGTTTGCATTTTTATTTATTTATTTATTGAAATGATATAAAACTGAGCATGTTTGAATGTGACTGATGCCATGCACAGATAAAACTGTGATGGCCGTGGAATTACTGAATACATCGGCTGTACCTCATTTCTCTGAGGCCCCTGACCTCACAATAATACACAAGCATGAGTTCAGTCTATTACAACATTGTGTCCCATCAAAACATGAAAAGGAATAATAAACAGTAATGTGACAGCATCTGGATGACAAGCTTGTCGAATGAATTTTCAGTGATTAACAAAACACTGTTAAATCAGCCTTTTTACTCAACTATTCATGTTCAGCTCATCTGGATCTGGATCCAGATCACTCAGGCATGGTTAAAAGGCATGTTTATTTCATTCAGGCCTGGTTAAAGGCAGTGAGAATAAGCTATCCCTGAAGGACGTGAGAGTTTGCTGGGTGAAGAACAAAAAGAGAGGACACAGGAGCAAACAAAGGGCATGACACCAACAAAAAACCCTTCAGCTTAATGCATCTGACAGCTCTGAAGAAAACAACACATCACACCAGAGGAACAGAGATGAGTCCTAGCAGCAAAGCTTTTAACACTCACAATGAGTCAGTATGAACTGGAAATTATGAAAGGCACCCAAGCCACAGTATCACTTCTTTCCACAACATATGCGCTCTTATTTTTACTTCCAATTTTAAAAATACATGTACTTCTCTTCTAAATTATTGCTTTTAATCTCTATTTCCACTGAGAATCTGACTTTATTACGACTATCGCTTACTCAGAATGTGAAAATTATGACCCCTGGGTGTGATGTGAGAAACATTTCCTTAATTTCCCTGGTACTTTAGGATAAACACATTTTCAACACTCTTCTCAGTTTCTGTATATATATACACTATATACACATACAGTGGGTTCCTGAGTATTTAAAAAAACTATACTATACTTTTCAGCTAAATTTAAATAAGAAACCACACAAAACAATTCATGAAACAACACAAATTATCCCAATTCTCTTAATATGACATCTGGTTAATACCAACATAAAAAAAAAGAAACCTTGCAAGATAAAACTCAAATTTTGTCTAATTGGATTTTTAACGATAGATCTTATAGTTGTGACAACTGAAGAACAAGAACCAGTCTCCATTCGTATTTTAATTATACAAATAACTGGGATAGGCTATATATATATATATATATATAAAATCATTTCATATGCATATAAATATGTATTCATTCCATTCTTCTTTTTTTACAGCTGCTTTGTGATAATTATATTATCTCTTTAGAAGGAAAGACTGGGCAAGCTGTCACATTTTTAATGCTGTGAATATTTCTCAGCACAGGTTCGTTTTCTTTTACCAGACACACCTGGTTTTGTCAACAAACAAAACATTGTGAATCATTCAGCAAGGCATGCTGTCACTAGAATATGTGCTTGTCACAATGAAACCTGCAGTTTATTAACACTGATGCAAGAAAAACTGTCTTTGAAATATGAAATGTTCTCCAGCACCCGGTTTCTTTTAATTATGCACATAACCGGGACTTCAAATCTATTTTTTTATACATATAGCTAACAGCATGCATTTCACGCCAGGTTTAAAAAAGCACTTGCCATTCTTGTTGTCCGGCAGCTTTGGGGTAGAATCTGACATCACTGTTGAGGTTGAACAAAGTGTCATCTTCAGAGAGATGAGGCAGGTCGGTCTTGTAGAGGGGTTGCTCATAGAGCGCCTTCAGTCTGGACGAACCCTGCACAGCTCTCTGCTTCTGTCCGCTCACCGCATCTCTCATCAGACCTCTCTTCTCCGAGCCCGGCTGCAGCTGTCTCACTCTCTTTCCAGACTCGGCTCTCTCTGTCACCTTCTCCCGCGAGTGCGAAGTGAGGTTGGAGTTGGGTTCATTGCTGAAATCCTGCAGTAGTCTCAAAGAGTGTTTATTAGGCCAGCCCGGTTCCGCGGCGGCGGCTCTGGAGCGCTGTTTGGCCCAGGATCGAGGCTCCTCGCCCGGTGTGTGAGCGCAGGAGCAGCCGCCTCCACCTCCAGCGCTGGAGCTCGATCCCGCCGCGCGCTTCTCCAGCTTGGGTAACAGGTCTATCATGATGTGCATGGTGCAGGCGACGAGAAACACCATTAAAATCAACACGCGAAATTTACGAAATAGGATCATCTTTAAGCACTTGCCACAATACGATACAGGCTATATATAATAACGAGATTCAGGGGCGCGTGTGGTGTCCTACTGTAATCCGCGTTATGATGGGAGATCAGTGTTCAAATCTAGGTGCGAAAATCCTCTTCTGCATCCAGCGGTTTCCGGATGTATCAAGAAAGATTTCTTTACGGCATAGTTGCGAGGCGCTCGATTTTGATTCTAGGTGAGGTTCAGATGTCCTGTCGCATCCTTACAGATTCGTGCCAATGCGCATCTGTAAAATGTCCCGGTAAATAATGACAAAACACGAGGAAATCGCCGCTGTGACTTTTCAAGAACCACACGGATGTCGGATCGACAGTCCCGTGTGTGGATATCTTCAGTATGTGAGGAGGGAGATAAAGTGCATTAGTTCTTCACGAGGAGCAGTCAGTGACAGGTGTAGATGTATCAGTGCCCTGTGTGTTAAATATTGGGATCCTGCCTCTCCTCGTCACAGCATTCAGATTGGCTGAGTCCTGAGACTCAAGGAAGAGCGACTCAAAGATATTCGGCTTGGAATGTCAGTGTAGTTCTCACTTTTGAAGACAGAGGGGGCTGATGCGCATCAGACTGACATTATCGTTATTGTCTGCCATTTATGGAAAGCTAAATAATGCCTAATAGATTAGAGCATATATGACTATTAAGGTTAATATATGAGCCAAAGCCTCTTGGTATTTTGAATGTGTATCTGTTAAAGAAATCAGTCAAAATAAAATCCTCTCTGAGGACAGAAGTTCATACAGGTTTGGAACGGCACAAGGGTGAGTGATTGAATAATATGTGTTAATGTTATTCATGAAAGGTTTCAGTGTCTGGTGTTATGGGATCTGTTCAAGCTCAACATTTAAGTTTTAAAGCCAAATACTGTATTGCGATATGCAAGAGCTATAAATGCAGAGACTTCTAGTTGGGAAAGATTAGTTTAAAGTACTTTATAGAGGATTTAATAGATTTGACCAAACTAGTCACCAAAGATATAAAAGACAAAAAAAAAAAAGATTAGCCTAAAAAGTGGAGGATTGAATCCTGGCAATTGTGAGCATTTTCATCAGAACAATGGTACTGGTACACTACACTGCACTACTTGATTGAGAGTTATGAATTTGATATGGCAGTCTGCCATGGTTTATGTCTGGGGCATGTGTATTGATGAGAAAGCATTTATCATCTTTGCTTTATCTTGATATGGATTATTACTGACTCAAAACAAGTTGTTGAAAAATGAAGTCTCCAAATTAATTACAGTTTAACACAGAGCCCTGGGGGTGACGTTGGAGAATGTTCGATTTTTAATAAACCTGATTTAATGGAAAATTAAAAAAAAAAAAAAAAATGGGCAAAATCTATACAATCATGCCAGAGACAATAGGTGATTGTTCTTGAACCTCACCTTTTGAGCTCCAGGAAGTGTTTGAAAACATGATTTAAATTTAGAAAAGTTATTTTACTTGATCTCAGTGTGTATTATTATTATTATTATTTTGAATTACAGTACAGTATCCAAGTCTGCATGCTGCTGCTAGTGTTATAAGTCCTTCCATACGTGTTGCCTCTCTTCCCTTATCTGAGCTGCAGGATCTAGTAGCTGTTGCTAAAATTATCCCTAAAATTTCCTAGATCTGCTGTTGAAATATTTGCTGGAAAAAACAGCCAGAATAGTTTTGCAGAGAAACACGTGTGGGTGTTTCTTCAGCTACTTTATTAAAACTAACAGAAAAACTGAACATTTTGTTATGTGAAGGTCACATTTAAACTCTTTAAAAGTACATATTTTGTAGGAGAGATATAAATATGGTGTAGGAGAGATATGAATATGGTGTGGGAGAGATATGAATATGGTTTCAGAAAATCTACCAAGACGTGATGTGTTCTGTCCACTCTTATAAGCAGAATACTTGTAATATATAATAAATGGTAGTAATATCCTCATACAGTTCTCAGTGGAAAAATATGAAAAGACTTGCAGATTACATATGGTGTGCTTTAAGTATTACAAAATGTATTCTCGGTTGACATTGTCGTACCGTGTAGTCTGAGCTCATCTTGGAGGATAAAACTCCTAAATTTTCCATATATAGAACAGATTTATGAATACAGCATGAGGGTGAAATAAATCAGGGTTATATGTAGGCCAGGACCTATTTGTTCAACTGCTAAATGACTTTAATGAACGTTTCCATATTTTGCACTGTCCTCCTTAATGTAAGCCAATTTCAGCTCCTTTTCAAGATATAACAAAGGATTTGGAGCAGTAAAGATGTTATCCTTTCTGCTTCTATCCTTCGCTGTTATGCTCATCTGACATGATCCGAGAAATCTGAGAGCTTGTAAGAACATGCCATTGTGTTTATTATGAATCACACTAGAGTGCTTCATTAATAGCTGGCCAAAGGGAGTGTAACAAAAGGAGAGCTCCTTTTGTCCCTCTCATCTTTTGACATCATTTACTCATCACAACCTGCATATTAAACATGTTTACTATGCATTTATCGGCTTGTGATACAGTCCACGTTTTGAAGTTTTCAGTTGGTAAGTCACAACCCAAATTTGAACCTCAGGTCTATTCTGTTAAGACAAAAGGAAATCAACAACAACAAAAGCAATGTTTATTGCAAATAATAAAATGCAATTAATCATAATATCGTTAGGCTAGAAAATTTAATAATTTTAAAAATTAACAATTCTTCCAAAAAAAAAAAAAAAAGTACTCATAAATGTACCCACAGGCCATACAAGATTTAGTTTTTGAAGATTGTTTCTTCATTTTTACAGATTTGGAAATTCAGCATTACATCACTTGCTCACCAATGCATCCTCTGCAGTGAATGGGTGCCGTCAAAATAAGAGTCCAAACCGCTGATAAAAGCATCACAAAAACTTTTTTTTTTAAACATCAAACCATTACATTTGGATAGAATATGAGTCCATAATCCATTGTATTGCTTAATTGAAAGTTGTCTCATCTGAATCATGAGAGAAATCTGCACCAATCAGGCATTGTTTAAAAGCGAAAGCAGTAAAAAAACAACTCTAAAAAAATATGTCAGGGGACTTAAGTTAGTACTGGCCAGAAAGGATCAGTTTAAATTTAAAAGGCTAAATTAACAATTAAATGTTAAAAGCAGCTTTTTAATTTACAAAATGCTAACTGATGTACTGAAGTGGCGTGGATCACTTGTGGATTTTTATGATGGTTTTATCAGCTGTTTAAATTCACTGCAGAAGATCCATTGGTGAGAAACTGATATAACTGATATAAATATACATTTTTCCAAATCTGTCCTGATGAGGAAACAAATTCATATACATCTTGGATGGGCGAGTAAAATTTTGGCAAATTTTCATTTTGTTTTTCTTTTCTTTTTTCCCCATATCCTTAAAATAATAATAATAAAAAAGCATACTTTCAGTATTAATACATTTCAATGTTTAACTTTTAGGCAATTTAAAAAAATATATATTTTCTTTAAACTATTTTAGTACTTTTCCAAAGTAAAACCTGGGTCCTGAAGCAAAACAATATGATAAGCGTTGCTTAAAAGCACAAAGGTGCTACCCTCTTTGTGACTGAGCCAGAAAAAAAAATGATGAAATTAATTCCAGTGTCTTGCAACAGTTTGAAGGCAAACAAAGTGTCAGCATTTCACAACTCTGCCTCAAATTGATTAACATTCCTTTTTGTCAAAATTATTCATGGCAACGCGAGATGGATTTTTCAATGCAGGCTAGAATACAGTGTTGAGGGGGTGTACCGGCCTAAATAAAGCATTGTAATCATCCTAGCAGTTGCAACAAGATTTCATTACCTCTCAAACAGGTCTGTGAAAATCGCAAACACTCGCATTTCCTTGAAGCCTGCGACAAGGAACATGAAAGTTTTTTTTGTAAACCCTGAATGCTGATGAGCCAGTTGGATGAGCTTGTTGGCAGAATTTACCCTTTCTATTTGATATAAGCTCACAGATATCTTTTATATTCTGGGTTTGGATAGCAAAACCTGACCCAAGAGATGCTCAAAAGAGCAATGTAAAGTCATCCGTCACTACATTCATGACATAAAGCAGTATTAAAAGAGAGACATCAGTCATTTAGATTCATATGCCAGTTTTATGGGAGCACTAGTAATTTCTATGTCTTAAAATCCTGCAAGGAAAACAGAACAGGTTTTCTGAAGAGATAACTTGAAAATGTGAGTAGTGCTTGCCTAAGCAAACAAGTCACCACCACTATGCTGGAGTGCTGTGGGTGGTTGTCATAATGCTGTAGTAATGTGGTTGCTTAGCTTGTCAAAATGGTTTCTAGCGTGTCAGTATGTTAGTACTTCTATAATGTTCTGGGTGGTTGCTAGAGCAGAGCTACAAGATTGCTAAAATGGTCTGAGTGGTTTTAGTGTATTGCTAACATGTTTTAGACTGTTGCTCATGAAATAATATATGGTTGGTAGTTTTGCTTTATCGGCAACGCTGTCAAAAAGCTGCCTTCTATGCGTTTACAGTATTCTCTTCTCTAGATATGGCTTGTATCCCTTTTCTCTATTGTAAAGGTACAGTCACATTACAGATTACACATTACATACAGTTGCACCACAAAATTCCGCCCCCTAATAGTCAACTAATTTTTAGTCCACGAGAAGAAGCTCGACCAAAATTTTATTCACCGCTTAGTCGCAGAAAATAAATTCCACACAAAGTAACGAAATGATGCAGTACGTGACAGACAAATTGTTAACGGCTGGTCAATGTGGTAATATAGTACAGGGGGCAGGACATCAATACGCTCAACTAACACTTGAAATATAATGTATAATCTAAATATGTATGTAGTAGCAACTTTACATGACAGCTTAATCTAATGTTAGTGCTTTCTGCCATCTCAGACTCTGTGAACTTGATCGCGTCACTTCGAAACTCTGTATTCTTGCCTTATTACAAAAATATATTTCTAGAGAAAGAAAATTTTAAATTAACCAATTCAAATCGAAACAAAATAGCCTCAGATTATGTAAACCATAAGAAACATGCATAGAGGCGTGTACTGCGGAGATGACGAGTTAGTGTCGCCGACTTCATCTCTTAAACCCAAAACAGAAAGCACTAGTGTATCAATAAATTATTAAAATTTTAATGCAGTGTACTTGCTGTTTTTCCCTAACACATTCATAATTATTATATTTGCTGGTGCGCTGTGGCAAGACTTTTTTGCGTGAGCATGAGCACTTAGGCTATGTAGACAATTAAAGGCTCATGATAAATTTTTATTTATATGGTCTATTAATAAAAGTGCTTTTATTAGTCGACTTATGGTTAAAATGAACGACTAATAGTCGACCAGACAAATCTTTAGTCAAGGGCAACCCTAGTAGGAACCCATGCATTCAAAATTTTTAAGTGAGGGCAAAAAAGTTGCCCACACAAATTTCACTTGTGTTCAAGTTGGTCATGCAAATTCGCTGAATTGAGCTACAGGAAGCTTGGTTTTTATGTGAGCTTCAGGCATTTTTACACCATTGACATTATTGACAATGGGCAGTTTTTGCTTCTGAAATTCCACTCAAGTGGGTTGTTTTGTCTGTTTTCATTGTCTGCTGCCCACACTACCGAGAGTGACGAGTGAGAAAACAGCAGTTAAGAAAGCATCTGAGCATAGTAATGTGGATATGTTTTCACGATCTTTGCAGTTCAGTACTCCAGTCCAGTAATGTCACATTTATTTATATAGCACTTTATACAATATATCGTATGAATATAAATCAAAATTTTACAGTATTAAACATGAAAAACAGTGTCAGTGTCACTTTTAATTGAAATTTTAATTACAACTGACAATGTGACTTCAATTTCTTCAGTAAAGCAGCTCTCCATTGTGTTTGTATTTTTCCTTGCATTTGTCCTCGTCAGACCGAACAGATGAGATGGATTTCCACATCAAATGAGTGAGTAATTAATGACAGAATTTTCTTTTTTGGGTGAACTATCCCTTTAAGGTCAGACTACACTACACAAGTTTTGCTCAGATTTTTGCCAAAATGTACATTCAATGCCAGTTACCAAAAGTCAGAGCTGGTCTAAAGATTTGAATTGATAGATTTTGCAGTAAATCATGAATTGTATGATGGGCACAGACAGTGATTTTCTGGCTCATATCAAACTAGGATATCAAACGTTTGACATTTTGAGCTGATTTTAATACACATGTTGTTTCAATTTGCCTCTCCTAGCAATGAGGCGTATGTTTCTGTGTGAGTTTGTTGTGTTTGGAACGACTTGAAAATCATGTGTTATCCTTACTCAATGTAATCGTCTGTAATTCTTACACATTTATATGATGCCCAGTTTGTAACCATTTAAAAAGTCAACAAATAATATGATGTCTAGTGTTTTTGTTCAGTGTATTCCAGCTTTTAGCAAGCAACAGAGACTAATTCTTACGTTACTGCCCACATACTATGATTCAGCACTATGAAGACTTCCTGAGTCACTGAGGGGTGTATGTTCACACTCATCCCAATGGAATAGATGTTGATGTTACACAGCAGGTCTGTTCAGCAATTAGGGATCTATCTTTAAGAATTATGGTAAAAACCTAATCCAGAATGCATAATTCCCATATTTGTTTTGCATTTTGTCTTAAAGTCTCTTTTTTTATGCATGCCAGTAAGCGTTTTTTTATAGAGAGAGGTCAATGAGGTGAAACTTAGTATTTTTCCATTCACCTCCTCAACTATGCTTTTCCCAGGATGATGTCAGAGTGTCATATTTATAAACTATTGTCGCCAAAGGTTGATGACCTTTGGTCTTCTAAAATGAGTGCGAGCTCAGATGTGGCATATTCGAGCTAGAGGTGAGATGGCTCATTCTTGGCATTGATCCAAGGTGGACTCTTTGCCAAGTCTGGGAGGTATTTCAAGAATGGATTGTTCCTCCTCCAGGAGAAGAAAATTGGAATGTGGGAATAAAACTTTGAGGGCTGGTGTCAGTGGATCAATGTGTATTCATGATTCCACACCATCCAGGTCCAGCTGGGTCTGCTTCAGAAGAACTCTCAGTATCTCTATTGGTTTTTTATAGTCCTCGCACGGTTTCAGTGCATCAGTTTGACTGACATCCAGGCTGTTTAGATGCATTAGCCTGAGTAAAATGAGGTTTATTGCAGCATTGTCAGGTGGATAATTGAATTTCTTTCATGTTTTTGTGGCCTTTTCTCTTTGTCACACAGAGCATAATGTTCCAGACTTTGACATGACAGTCTGCAGTGTTCCCAGCAGTATTTGAAGTCCGCAATGTGAGCTGTCTGACAACTTGATTGAGTCCAAGGTGCAAATTGTAGCTTATCTTTCGGATGTTGTTAAAAAAGACTAGAGTGGACTTCCGGTATAGCCATGAAGGCGTGAGGTCGAAGGAAGAAGGGCTCCCGACCTACATTTTCAAACTAAACTTGTTACACACCATTTAGCGTCAGTCATTTTTGATATACGCGTTAGAACATTGCTTGGTGAATTATGAGTCACACTAAGCAGAAGCAACCGCACCCCTCAGCCCCACCGACCACGAGAGCTAATGCTAGCATTGCCGGTAAGTTAGCAACCATGGCCGCTACCTCTAATCTCGAAAAACAGGCCATGACGGAAACTTCTGAATCTGTCTCCATGGACCAGTTGATCTCTGAATTAACTAAACAGCGCATCAGTATCAGGGAAGACATTTCTGACTTGATTCGGGAATCTATTGGTCCTTTACAAAGCTCTGTAAATGCACTGAGAGAGACTGTGGATGGCTTTCAAAGCCGTTTGGTCGCGACAGAATCCCTGGTTGGGGAGAATTTTGAAAAACTGACAGTGGCCGAAAACACAATAAAAACTTTGCAAGCGCAGAACACATCTCTCATTGACCGCATTGAAGATTTGGAGAATAGATCGCGAAGGGCAAACCTGAGGATTGTGAACATTCCAGAAGGGAGCGAAAACGGTCAAGATCCTGTTACGTTCATTTCTGAGATGCTGCTAGAGGTGACGGGCACGGAGGTCTTCGACAAGCCACCAGCACTTGAGAGAGCGCATCGATCACCCGGTCAAAAGCCAGCTGATGGCCGTAAACCACGTCCATTTGTGGTGTGCTTTCACAGGTTTCAAGAAAAGGAGCAATTACTGCGATGGTCAAGGCGGCATGAGGCGAAATACAAGGGGAATCCAGTCAGAATCTACCCAGATCTCAGCGCTATGCTGTCAAGGAAACGCGCGTCTTTCAACGGCATTAAGCAGTCACTCTATCAGAAGAGCATTCGATTTCAATTGCTCTACCCGGCTCGTCTGAGAGTGACTTTTAATGAAGAAACTTTCATATTCAACACACCGGAGGAGGCGAAACAGTTCTACGATCAACGCATCAATGTTTAGGATTTCCTGGATTTTTTATTTAATTATTTTCTTACGCTCAAGGTCTCCCTTTTGAGCGAAGGATGACGGATAATTATTTGATTTTTCTTGAGACGGTTGAAAAAGGTATAAATACTTTAATTTTTTTGTGACTTTGAAAATAGTTTGTTGTTCTAAACCTAACTCAAACAAGCTGATGGTTTTGTGACATAGACACACTCCACCGAGTTAAGTTAAAAGTGTTTTAAACACTAATAATGCTTCATAAGGGTAACGGTCGGGTTGCTCCCTATAGGTTGGAATGGTTTTAAGTCAGTTGAGGGACTACTGGGGGTTTGATAATAGGGGCCTGCAATTTGTCTTTGTTCTTGAGACAAATATAGGAAAAGTTCAGTTTCGTCTGGGTTGGGATGGTAACCGCCAAGGGTTTTTTTTTTTTTTTTTTTTTTTTTTTTTTTTTCTTTACTTGCCTGGCATGCAATGGAGACGTGGTCTTATTCATTATTCCTTTATATCCTAATGATTGATTAA
Organism: Carassius carassius; assembly: GCF_963082965.1. Taxonomy (NCBI): domain Eukaryota; kingdom Metazoa; phylum Chordata; class Actinopteri; order Cypriniformes; family Cyprinidae; genus Carassius; species Carassius carassius. Next base: position 21,324,320 of record NC_081755.1, on the reverse strand, counting down.
TGTGTGATTCAAATAGTACAGGAGGGTCTACTATTCGGTTCACTAGCTGGAATGTTAAAGGTATGAATGGGCCAAATAAAAGAGCTCGTATCTTTGCTCATCTTAAAAAATTAAAAACTGAAATAGCATTCCTGCAAGAAACACATTTACAGATATCAGATCATATGAGACTCAAAAAAACATGGATTGGGCAAGTCTTTCATTCCCACTTCAACAGTAAAGCAAGAGGAACAGCGATTTTAATACATAAGAAAGTACAGTTTTACCCTTCCAAATGTGTTTCAGATCCTCAGGGTCGATTTGTTATTGTGACAGGTGATTTGTTTCACACCCCTGTTGCCCTGGTATGTGTCTATGCCCCCAATTGGGACGATGTTAATTTCATTCATAAAATTATCTCACTTTTACCCAACTTAAACTCACATCGATTAATTTTTGGCGGGGATCTGAATTGTGTTATTAACCCAATTCTAGATCGTTCGAATCCGAAATCCATGCTCCAGTCTAAAATGTCCCAAGCTCTCTCTACTTTCATGGCACAAACGGGCTGTCTGGATCCGTGGAGATTTTTATTCCCGCAAAAGAAAGAATTCTCTTATTTTTCCCCTGTCCATTCTTCATACTCAAGAATAGATTATTTTTTTATAGATAAAACAATACTTCCTTTAGTGGAAAATACTCAATATTCAGCAATTATAATATCAGATCACGCACCATTACTTCTTGACCTTCGTTTTATTCAACATTTTACACAGCGCCCTACTTGGCGACTAAACTCTACTCTGTTGGCAGATAAAAATTTCCACAAACATATATCAGTGGCGATAGATAACTTCCTGCACACAAATGATTCAGAAATGGTATCACCACTGACTTTATGGGAGACATTTAAAGTTGTCATTAGAGGTGAAATTATATCTTATTCTGTATCCAGTAATAAAAAGAGAAATGCAAAACTACAACAACTAATTGATTCGATAGAAAAATTAGATCAACAACTCTCTCTATCCCCTTCTGATGAACTGCTTAAAAAGAGAGTGGAAATTAAAGCACAATATGATCAGATATCAATTGAAAAGACTCAACAAAATCTGCTTTGGTCTAAAGGGAATTTTTATGAACATGGGGAAAAAGCGGGCCGTTTATTATCACATCAGATAAAGTGTCAATCAGCTTCCAGGTTAATTCCACAGATTCGCAACGCATCACAACAACTGACAGTGGATCCTAAAGAAATTAATGAAACTTTTAAAACATTTTATTCAAATTTATATACTTCAGAATTTCGTGGGGATTTATCAGGCATGTCAACCTTTTTGAAGGACCTGAATACCCAGACTATTAATCCAGATCATAAAGATAGATTAGAACAACCAATTGAGCTGCAAGAAATTTTAGATTCTATTAAAGCAATGCAAAATGGCAAAACCCCCGGCCCCGACGGTTATCCTGTCGAATTTTATAAAGCTTTTGCTCCCAAATTAGCTCCGCTTCTTCTGAGAATGTTTGAGAATTCTCTAAACAATACAGAATTGCCACCGTCTCTCACAGAGGCATTTCTTACACTCATTTTGAAGACTGGAAAAGATCCACTAGAGTGCAATTCCTACAGGCCAATCTCTTTGCTGAATGTTGATGTTAAAATTCTTGCCAAATTGTTGGCCTCTAGAATAGATACTGTTATACCAGAAATAATATCCCAAGATCAGACAGGCTTTATTAAGGGTCGCCACTCATTCACCAACTTAAGGAGGCTTCTTGGTATTCTGTATTCTCCTGCATCCAGGGAGGTCCCAGAGGTGGTGGTATCCCTGGATGCGGAGAAGGCATTTGATAGAGTGGAGTGGAGCTATCTATTCGCAGTATTGGAGAAATTTGGTTTTGGTCCAAAATTCATATCCTGGGTCCAATTGTTGTATTCTAATCCTAAAGTATCTGTTATAACAAACAAAATACGTTCACAATTTTTTCCAATACTAAGGGGTACGAGACAGGGTTGCCCTTTAAGCCCTCTTCTTTTTGCATTAGCAATAGAGCCACTTTCCATTATGCTTAAATCCTTGCAGTCTATACAGGGCATTGATCGAATGGGGATGGAGCACAGGGTTTCTTTATATGCGGATGACCTTCTGTTATACATTTCAAATCCAGTTGAAAACGTCCCAAAAATAGTGCGGAAACTATCCATTTTTGGCAGTTTTTCAGGATACAAACTTAACCTTTCTAAAAGTGAATGTTTCCTGATTAACCCTCTTGCTTTACAAATCAATGCGGCATCCCTCCCATTTCGCATCTCTCAATCTGGTTTTAAATATTTAGGAGTCCATATTACTCGTACTTTCTCAGGTTTATATGCAAAAAATTTTTTACCACTCATTAGTAATATTAAGTCTGATCTTCAGAGATGGGATGCATTGCACTTGTCTCTAGCAGGCAGAGTAAATTGTATAAAAATGAATATCTTACCTAGATTTTTATACTTATTTCAGTCACTTCCAGTTTTTCTGCCAAAAACATTCTTCCGTTCTGTAAATAAACCCATACTATCATTCTTGTGGGGGGGAAGGAACCCTAGAATTCGCAAGGAGCTCCTTGAAAGGCAAAGGCCCCAGGGAGGCTTAGCTCTACCTAATTTTATGGGCTATTACTGGGCTGCAAATCTTCAAAAAATTATTTGTTGGTATACGTCCCCTGAGGTTGATTGGTGTAAGGCGGAGGCAAATACTTGTATTTCTACATCGCTTTCTGCTCTAATAACAATGAAGCTACCATTCTCTCCCTCTAAATACTCATCGAGCCCAGTTGTACGTTCTACACTTAAAATATGGTCACAGTTTAGACAAAGGCATAAACTCAGTAACTCTTCTATGCTAAGCCCTCTCTGTAATAATCATTTGTTTCCTGCTGGTAAAATAGATTTAACGTATGCACAATGGCAGAGGGTAGGCTTGGCCAGGTGTAGTGATTTTTATATAAACAGCACATTTGCCAGTTTTAATGACCTCTCAGAGAAATTCCAGCTGTCACAGTCCAACCTATTCCGTTACTTTCAAGTCCGACACTTTGTTCAAGCTCAGAGCTCAACTTTTCCTGACTTGCCACCTACTTCACTATTGGATAAAATTTTACAATCTCCTACTTTTCTTAAAGGTCAAATTGCAGCAATATATAAGATGGTTATGTCCTCAAATGATGTTTTAATTGACAGAACAAGAGGTGAGTGGGTAAAGGACATAGGGAGTGAAATACCTGACGAAATTTGGGATGAGGCTCTTAGTAGAGTAAATGGATCAACCTCGTGTGCACGCCTTAGCCTTATACAACTTAAAGTCCTTCATCGCGCCTACTACACAAAATATAGACTTTCAAAAATTTACCCAAATGTTGATGATTTGTGTGACCGATGTAAAGGTGACAAAGTAGACTTTTTTCATATGTTTTGGGCTTGTGAAAAGCTGAGTGACTATTGGACATTCATATTTAAAACTTTAAATGAGGCCTTTAATTTGGATGTAAAACCCAGTTTTGAAATTGCTATTTTTGGAGTACCAGAATATGGAGTATCACTGACAAATAAATTAAAAAATGTTATTGCTTTTGCCACCTTACTGGCGAGGAGAAGAATACTATTGGAGTGGAAGTCTACAAGCCCCCCTAAAGCCTCAATGTGGTTATGTGATCTAGTGTCATACTTAAAATTAGAAAAAATTAAATATTTAATGAAAGGATCTGTCCAAACTTTTTATAAGACTTGGCAACCCATGATTACACATTTTGAGAAGATGAAGACTCTCACACTTATTGATCAATGTTAAATATTAATAACCAATTGGAGTTTTGCTTTATAATTGTGTAAGGACCACGAATATGTTAGGAAATTGTATTATTGGCTATGTATTTGTATTTTTTTTAATTATTATTATTATTATTATTATTTTTATTTATTTATTTATTTTTATTATATATATTTTTTTTTTTTTTTTTATTTATTTATTTATTTATTTATTTATTTTTTTTTATTGATGTTATGAGTATTATTATTGTCTTAACCTTTATGTAATGTATGGTTAATTATTTTGGCGGAAAGGGTTATAAAGGGGGGAAAAGCTATAACTTAAATTGTATGAAACTTTCTGTTAATTCTTTAAAAAGTTTATAAATAAATGATGGAAAAAAAAAAAAAGACTAGAGTGGTCCAGAAAGAAGTCGCAATTAAATGAAATAATGTCAGAATTGTATGACAAGTTTACCCAAGGAAAGTTTTAGACAATAGCAGTCACAATATGTTTTGTTTTATTTTTATATTTTAATTTAACTTAATGTGTGGCGAATACAATTTTGAAATGCCCTTTTCTTTATGTTTCAACAGTTGATAAGGAAATCTGAGGAACACAATAACAGTCATGTTTTTTAAAATTTTTTATTGGCAATATTTTACACCAAAGAGACTGACTATTTGGTACTTGCTTGCTGGTATAGTGAAACAAACAAGCACAAACAAACAGCTAATTAATCCCCTTTTCAAACAAAAAATGTTTTTAAATTTTAAATGAATAATGTACAATACATTTTTATTTTATTTATTTATTTTTTGTATGTATTTATTTAATTTAATTATTATTATTATTATTATTTTTTTTTTTTGTAAATCTTCTCGATACGTTTGCCATTGGCATGCCAAAAATAAATAAATAAATAAATAAAACATTATGGTTACTGGTGGCAGTGAAAATTCAGCCATGAAGGAGCAGGTACAGTGGACACGAAAAACCACAAATCGCTTACATCTGTCAGAATCTGGCTGCTCATTTCCAGTTGTCTCCCAAGAACAAAGAATGAAACAAAGAAAGGAAGGAATGGAAGAGTTTCATAACTGCCATGACCTCAAGGGGCTCCACTTTCATTTTGGACTGACAAATGTCTCTTTGAGCTGGCATTTATTTGTCTCTCTGTAAACGATGATCTCAACTTGAGTTTCAGCCAGAGGCAGATGAATTCTTTACATTATTGATAACTGCAGTGGCTGACCTTTTACATGCATACAGACACCATCCGCAGAGCTTTATTTATTCATAACCAGCCGAATACATTCACTGTTGGTTGAAATGGAAAAAAACATCTATTCAGCATTATAATTGTGATGAAAATGTGTTTGTATCATTGGCCAAAATGTTTAAATATAAGAGTCCTCATGCAGGCTTGATTATGAATTTCCATGCAAATATTGCTTTAAATAATGTGTAAATAACACAATCATCACACCATCAGTGGTGACCTTGACTTCCGAACACATGCATACACTGAACGTGCAGCAAAAGAAGAGCATCCGCACACTCAAACATGGCAGCCACTCGGTGTAATTTCTCACATATAGAGCCAATGTGACTCATGCCTTGCCAATCTAACATCACTCCATCCAAGCATCCATCGACTAAGATGAGTCCAGCTTTCTTCCACCATTCATCTTCCCTGTACTCATCACAATAATGGAGCCTACTCAACAGTGCAACACTCATGCCCTTGATGAGACGCCATATCGAACAATGACAGCACTCTCATTTGATTAGTCTTTCACCTGTCATTTGTTACATTTTGTCATAATAATATTTAAAAATATTTTATTTACTGCGATGCATGTATAATGCACTATTAAAAAAAAAACAGAATGATTTTTTAATTTAAATCATTGCATGTTCTCCTCAAGGTACATTTTTTATTTTGTCTTTTGTTTGTTTCGTTTCGTTATGTTGTACTTGTACTTTTTGTTTTGTTTTATTTTGTTTGATGGGTTTCCTTTTGTCTTTTTTTTGTTTCATTGTTTATGATATACTTTATTTTGTTTTGTTTTTCTGTGTTTTTTTATTTGTTTTCTGTTTATGATTGCAAAGCGAAAACTCTCAAGACAATAGGTGGAAAATAGGTGGAAAAGTCATATACGGAAAACAATTATATGACAATGACATAAAAAATTATTATGCAAGAAGGCATTAAATTGATCAAAAGTGACAGTAAATGGGTCATGTGTTAAAATGTAAGATTACAAGTTAAAAATATTAACATAGAAAATGATTATTTTAAATAATAATAATGTTTCACATTATAAGAGCTTTCGCTGTATTTTTAAACAAATAAATGCAGTCTTGGTGAGCATAACAGACCTTTTTCGAAAATACTATAAAAACCCTGCAATGTACTATATGTTCCAGCTTCCATACCCTATATATGACAAACAGATTGGAAAATGGATTAACAATTATTAAAAAAAATCTCTATAAAGAATAAACTTAGCAAGTGCACATTTAGAAGATGAATTTTAGAAGATGTGATATATTATGTGTTAAGGCCCACACACACACCATTACTGAATGCACGTGGATAAGAAGATCTGGACAATGGAAAAACCTGTTGAATTGAGAAAGAATGACATACTATAGAATAAAAAAACAGATTTTGACTTTGATCACTCCACATCAAACTAGTGCCATGTCATTGCACTGTGTACAAGTGCACGGTGTTCAAGAAATAAATATATGCAGGCGTGTTTTCTATTATCTCCCTACAAAATATAATGTAACATTGCTCAGATGAACAGAGCTGCTCAAGGTCATATTACTGCTGTCATGGGTCCAGTCTTAAACTGGCAGTCTCGTTCATGTGTGCTGATTCAGTCGTGAAATGAGGCGATGTGTCCTCCCAGTGTACTTTATCTAAAGCCTGGGATGAAGAAAGGGACAGAAATCCGCTCAGTTGAGGTTAAATCCTGTCATTTTAACCTTTCTATGATTTCCTGCAGAACTTCTGCTGTGCAAAGGGCAAAGCAAAACACTTTTCTCTACCAAAGGGTTACACTATACTGAGTGGGCAGATGGCTGTAGAGAATGTAATAATGCACAGTGTTAAAAAATAATATTAATTATAATAATAGATTTAATGGAACTAAATTTTTGCATTTTCAGACAACGTGTGCTAAGATGCTTAGATGTAAAAAGAGTCGCCATGAGGGTGCTTTATGGGCATGGCTAATAGATAGATTGCCGTTTCTAGGATATTAATGCTGTAAAGCCAGACATATGATATAACAGTCATAAATAAGCAAGCAAGAAAATAAATAAATAAAATGTTAATTATTATTAATTTTACTATCATCATCATTTAAGCAAAATCTTAAGACCAAAAATTGCATATATATTTTGATGAGTATAATGTTTGATACATAAGGATATAGAAGAATGTGGAGCCAAAATCTGTACCCAAATTGAGCAAAAATATGCAGTTTGGGGCAAATGCTGATATTCCTATGGACAGAAAGTAAGATGGATATCTATTGTCGTTCCATATCTTCCAATAATATCAGCGAAATGGTATCTAAATGCTTAGTTTTATAATACAAGCTCTGTAGTTTTGATTGTGGAAGGCTATACAAACACACACACACACACACACACACACACACACACACACACACACACACACACACACACACACACTATATATAATACTCACATTTTAACATGCATTTTCTAAACAATTATGTATGGATATTCAAGTGAATATAAGTTGCTTCGGTCAGTTTTCATACTGAAATAGTACTAACAATGTAAACTTATGTTTACATTATAAAAAGAGAAAACGTAAAATGACCTGACGGTGGACATTTTTACAATTATACAACTTGCTAAAAAGAATAAGCTCAGTCAGAGAACAGAAGTCATGCAGTAGACTGTGTACAACAGGGTCAAAACAGGGTTAAAACAGCCTGTCCAATCCATGACCTCCCCTTTATGATCTCCTCATAGCTCGGACAGATGGTACAGTACATTTTCTGATCTTTTAAGCACCAACCACTCACTGGATAGTAATGGACGGACATTCAAGAGTCATGACCTGACATTTTTGATTGAAGGACAGATTGACCCAAACTGTCTCAATTTGAACTTCAGTAAGTCAACATTTGCTCTGATTAAAGTATCATGATAATGTAGAAATGGATCCAGGCAGTCAGGACCATACGATGTGGCAATCCTGTGGGCAGATATTATTCAACCATTTAGCACCAACTTCCTGTCAGACAAATGTAAGAAGTGGCCTTTGTGAGACCGGCTGGGCTCAGCCACAGCTGTCGTGGGCTGCTTCCTGACTTTTTTCTACTTGTGTTTATATATGGGTTGGAGTGGGACGATCTCACCTCCAGACTCACATCCGACATCATCGCTCAGACAGAGCATGACTGGAGCGGAAGGGAAGGAGCGATGGTCTGCTGAAAACAGCGGGCTGTGTCTCATGTGTTGCCAGTCACTGGCATGTTGTGCTTGGCTTGGGTTCTCTCTCCTGCCCCGAACGCCCCGTAATTAGACAGGAGCGGATCCTCTCTCAGTAGGAAGAGGTTAAGATGGTGTTTGCTTTATGGTTTGTGTGGAATTAGAGGGCTGAGCGGTCACAGGAAGTGACAATACCCATATTAGCCGAAAGGGAAAAGGAAGTGGCTGCAAAATGGCCAAAAGTTTCAAATTATGATTTTGAATGCAAAGTAGAATTTTTCTCCTTTACTCCAGCTTCAATGTCATATGATCCTTCAGAAATCCTTCTGATATACTGAATTATTAAAAGTTATTATTGATGTTTTCTTATTAATAATGGTTCTTTTCATTGTCTTTACCTCTGAATATTTTTTGTGGAAACTTCCATTTTTTTATGAATAAAACGTTTTTATTTTTTGCATTTGTATTTTATTTATTAACATTTTTTATTATTATTATTATTATTATTATTATTATTATTATTATTATTATTATTATTATTATTATCAGTCTTTACTATAGCTTTTGATGAGTTTGACGCATCCTTGATCAACAAAAATAAAATAAATCTCACTTACCTCAAACTTTTGAGTGGTGGAATATCACAGTTTTTGCAAAAAATATGAAGCAGCGCAACTGTTTTTTTTAAACACTGATGATAATAAGAAATGTTTCTGAGCAGAAAAATAAATGTTTTGTTTGTTTGTTGTTTGTTTTTATTCAGTTTATTAAAATGATTTCTGAAGGATCGTGTGACATTGAAGACTGGAGCAATGATGCTAGAAATTCAGCTTTACATCACATTCATAAATTACATTTTATAATATATTTAAACCGAAATCAGTTTTCACAATATTACTGATTTTACAGTAGTTTTGTTCAAATGAATGCACCCTTGCTGAGCATAGAAGACTAAAAACATTGAACATTTTGAATTATTCTATGCTTTTGACCTGTAGTATAACATAAATTGACCTGCAAAACATGTTTGGCATCCTTTTAGCTTGTGGGTTTTTTTTAATTCAAGGTTATTATAAAAAGCAGATAACCTGACAGTTCAGCTTTACATTGTGTCCTAATCAGATGTGACATGATGAAGAGACAAGCAATAAATCCTATCTCTTTCATTTAAGTTTTTGTCCTAACCATCTGTGACAAGCAACGTGACAATCCGTGTAAGGGCCGTTCACAGTGACATTGATTAAATCAATGCAGGTCACTCTGTACTCTGTACTCTGTACTCTGTTTCTAATGGGTGTTCATACTCTGACGTTTCAGGTGGTGGATCATGTGAAGTTCACCGTTGTCATTCTCCATCGTGTCACTGCACAGTTTATGAAAACTCTGCTCAACTTTTGGCAAAGGTCACTGTCACTGACCAACTGTCATTGAAAATAAATGACTTCCAGTCCTTTTGTTTCTGCATTTCGCTGTCATTGTTGACGCCCCTTATAGACACTCACTGGCTATCTATTTCTGTCATGGTTTGACAAAGTGAAGCTTCAGTGGTCTAAATATTCTTCCTCATATTATAATGTGCAATGTGTTATTATTGGTTGCTGTGTGTGTGGTGAGTCATTAGCCATCCCAGACTAATGATCCTAGGTTATTTTAAGCATAAAGTTACTGTATATACAACCTTGTGAAAAGAGAAGTGCACTTAAATGTGCTGAATCTTAAAATCATATTTAGTCATATTGCCTCTAATTGCAAATATATTAATGAAATAATAGGCCAATTAAGTGTACTTAGAGAGAGTACAGTTTCAGGACTATTACTTAACACACTTAAACTTTTATTAAATGCACTTTTTAATAACATCAAATAAAAAATGATTTACTTTAAAATACATTGAAATCATGCTAAATAGAAATTACATTAAATTATATTTTAGTTTACCACAAATGCTTGCCAGTACATTCAGCAGTATTTAACCATATTTCAAAGACAACACAGTTATGAAATTACATATAAAGTGCACTGAAGTCCTACTTGAGTGGTTCAAAAAAAGCACTTTTTAAATGTAATTTATAATACTTTTTATTTACGCTTAAAAGTCATGCTCACTATAATAATTGTTGCATGAAAAGAGGTGTGTTGAGATTCTTCAAAAATTCTCCATCTGTTCAGTTTTGGGTAAACTATATCTTTAAAAATGTTTGTGAGAGGGACAGCAAGACACAATCATCAAATTACTGTAACGCTCAGTGCTGCTTTATACATTAAATAAAGAAAGACATCTTTTTTGGACCTCAAATGCTTTCAAAACTGATTGGTCACAGCTATCAGCAAGGGACACATTTAATGTTGAATGTGTTAAAACTAGTGCTTAACAAATGTGTAATCAAAGACAGACTGTAGACACCTGAGATTCAGTCTTTTTGTAATAAATTCTATATGCAGTTTATTACAAATCACTGTATTTTTAATATATCCCTTTAGTCTTGAGGCCTCCACATGATTATATATTTTTTTGCATCTCCTTAGTGAATTGATTAAAAATACATCTGCTTTAATGTCATTTATTTTTATTTTTTTAAATTACCCGAACCCAAACTGTTTAAAATGAACTTTATAACATATTGATTCATCTTTAGCTGACACTGAGGTCATCTCTTTCTCTACCTATAAATCAGTAAGTCTTTCGATCTTTGCTGTTTGTGTGTGAGACTGCTATTCCTCATTGGCCTGATGGGTGTGAGTTAACCAACCAGCCTAGACAATAGTTTTGATTCATCCAGTCTATACAGACCTTCTTCTTACAAACGCTGACTATAGAATGCCTTCTCACAAAAGAAAAATGTTCTGGTTTTCATTTCACTGTCGGAGATTTGCACCCTCCCTTATTGGTTATCCTGGCAGCCTCTACTAGGTCATGATGGCCTGGTGACCACGTGCTGAACACAGAGACCGATCAGTAAACAACAAGCAGGATTAGATGGTTCCTGTGGCTATAATGTCACTTTTCAGTTTGATAAAATAACCTGGATTTACTATTTAATTTCCTTATGGAAAAATTTTATCATACGGTCATAATACAGTGTTGTGGTAGAGCAGATGCTGCACTTGCCATAATTAATATATAAAAATATGACCTAAACACAGGGACTTGAACAGTAACACACCTTTGTGCCATTGCTGACACAGATCAAAACACACTGGAAAATACCAGGTATGGTTTACTTGTTTCAAAAGTAAACCATACCTGGTAGTGTTTGCTGCTTCTTTCCATAGATTAAAAGAAAAACAGCCCCTTCATCAGTAGTCACGGAGCTTTTTACCATATTTTAGCCCAGTGTAGTTGAACATCTGATATTAATAAGACTACACAAGGCAAGAGTGACATTTTTTTCTGAATATTAGCACGTGAGCAAATGTAATATTAATTTTACACAACAGTTCAAAAAACAAGAAGTTAATATTGATAGAGTTATTTTTATTTTTTCGTAACAAAGCCAAAGCAAATCATTTGTGCATCTCAGAGAAACACTGCAGTCTTGCACTCCTAGATTATTAACTGAGTCAATAATTCAGAAGTCCATTTATATTAAAAAAAATAAAATCCATTTGCTTTATTTCCATTTTGAATGAATCATTTGAATGAATGATTCAATGAACCACTCGTTCACTCATTAAGGAACTTTCCGTCACCTACTGGGGGTTTTAGTGTCATATTTATTTATCTGTGATGGGCCTAAACCAGCCATGGTACCAGTAAAAAAAAACAAAAAAAAACACACTTGGCAAAATATTGTTTAATTATAATCAGCGGAAAAATATCATAGGGTTTAGTAATTACAGTCATGATGTTCTGTGAATTTCTTGGGCGAAGATTTCCTCATGCAGATTTCACAACATGAAATTCATCACGTTGACCAACTGAAAGCTGCTTGGTTTGAAAGTTACTTCTGTAGGAGCTTTTCATACATCATTACTCTAGCAACAGTGGACCTTTATTGCCCACAAAATTTGGCAAATGAGAATGCATCTAAACTCTTTCAATAATTTCCAAAGCCATGGCCTAACACATGGACTGACATATATCTGTGTTCAGTCTGACTTGTATCACTTCTAGACTTTTTTGACAAAAAAACAAAAAAATCAGATATTAAAAATGATTTGATTAAAAACATTTCATTTTTTATTAATACCGACAGAATGACTGTACAGAATAGAGTCTAATTGGAGCCTTTCAGTAGAAAATGGACAATAAGACACTTTAAGAGCTGGATTCTGCCCAATATGGCGCAGTACACAGGCAGTCAAGTGTAACTCATTAACCACAAGGACAAACTGGTTCAGAGGATCCTGATACAAGCACAACCTGTATACATTACCCCTTTACAATGCCACATTTGAGTTTCTTTTAAAGCTGTTGGGGATAGCCTTCAATTTTTATCACACATGGACAACAAAAACAACCTTGATATGGTTAAAATGGATTGAAAATATTTCTTCCCAGAGGCTAATATTTTGATATTTAGAAGATAGACTTGTAAGAATAGATAATTATGCATGGAAATAAGTAAAAATGTGTTTACAGTGATTGGTTCAACTTCTCTGTAAGTGTTTACTATGGGCAGCATCAAACAACCAATCAAAGTGAATCAAGCAATAGTTCTTTTGACATGCAAAGTGTGCATATGTTCGGCTTCTCGTTTTCGTGTTTACCTTTCGGGGGTGTGTCTCAGAGAAATAAGCATTTAAAAATGTATAAGGCTCATTCAGGTTAATATTTCTTCATATGCTTCATCTCTCTGCTGTGTTCAAATGCTCCAGCAGCTGTTGTTCCTGTTCAATCAGAGAGAATCTGTTGAAGCATTGGATAAACATGTGAGTAACAGGTTCAACAGGCCAAAAGTGATCAGCCAAATCGAAAGTTAGAGGAAAGAACTGAAGCTTTGACATATTCATCAAAGTAGCAAAAGTAGGTTGAAAAGGTTGATATTGAAATATGGTAATGTCAAGGCGAGCTATTTTGGCTTTCAATATTTATGAAAAATGGGAAAAAATGAGGTTTGTTCTGTTTGATTCAACATTCTGTTAGTGCACAATGACATGCGCCTCCTTTCTTGAACACTCATTTCAAAGCTCACATCAAGATACCCTGGAAAGTTTTCAAATCCTATGCATTTTCAGAGGCAAAATGCTCAATTTAGATTTTCAGTTGCACATTATTCAATTGTCAGATATATTTTAATCAATAAAAACATTGTAAGTCATTATTAATCCTGATGCATTTGATGGTAAATGCCTTTAGATGACGTCTTGTGTCCACACTGAGGGTCCTTTAATGTTTGCCCTAAACTGTTCTAATAAACTGCAAAAAGGTCAAGTATAATTTAAGAAGGACGTCTTTGGGCTGGCTTATTAAAAGCTAATTGGTTCAGTTTAGCATGCTGTGAATATGGTTAATGGTCTTAATTGTGTTAAGAGCAAAGCCATTAATCCTGTTCCATATTCCCCAGCGTTCTATACTGTATATACAAATTTTTCTTTCTTAGAAAGTTACTTCCTCTTCTGTCGCGCACAAATAAAAACCAAACACAAAATAAAGCCCAGGCCTGGTCCTTTCTCGACCTTGACTGTCGTCGCTCCTCTTTTGTATCCTTCCGATCTCCTCCGTGGGACTCGAGACCGGTGAGTCGAGCAGGTGTCGCCATTTCCAATCACTCCACCGGCCTCACTCCATTACCATTGATCTCAGCCCCGCCCCACTCGTCACAACCATATTCAAACTGAATATTTACATATGTTAATTTCCATATTTACATTTAGTAATTTTGCAGATGCTTTTATCCAAAGCGACTTACAATCTGGGAATGCATAAAGTGATTCTTCTTAAAGAGGCAAACAGACACAGGAAGTGCTCGTAATTCCAATTCTTCAGGCATTTTTTCAAATAAGTACAAACTAGAAAGGGAAAGAATAGATAAAGAGAAACATAAAGTTTTTTTTTTTAGGATGAAGTCAAGTAGCATTGAAAGAGATGTTATTTTAGCTTGAAAATTTCAGGGATTCAGCACTCTGGATGAGGTGTGGGGGTTGGGTCATTCCAGGAATGGTGAATGAGAATATTCTGGAAAGTGATTTTGTGCATCTCTGTGATGGTATCATGAGGCATCACTCACTAGCAGATCTCAGACTTCTGGAGGGGAAGTAAATTTGTAATAGTGAGAGGAAGTAGGTGGGTGCTAAGCCTGTGGCTGTTCTATATGCAAGCATCAATGTCCTGAACTTGATGCGAGCTGAAACAGATGCACAGAGATAAAGAGAGTTGTAACATGGACACTTCTGTACTCGTTGAAGACTTGTTGTGCTGCTGCAATCTGAATTATTTGTAGAGGTTTGATTATGTTTGATGGAAGTCCAGACAAAAGACCATCGCAGTAGTCCAGCCTAGAAATGACAAGGGCCTGAACAAAATGTTGTGCAGCATGCTCCGTTAGAAAGGACCTGATCTTTCTGATGTTGTGCAATGCAAACCTGCAAGATTGAGCACTCTTTGCAATGTGGTATTTAAAAGTCAGCTTGTCATCAAAGATTACACCAAGATGTCTAACCGAAGTTACATATTTAGTACCATTAAAAAGTGCACTTCTTTTTCAAAAGGGTTGTCATATTGCTTTTTTTTTTTACCCTACCTAGCTGGATCGTGAAATCATGTTGTAGAGTTGGAGTGGCAGGGAAGACAAGAAGCTCAGTCTTTGCCAGGTTGAGCTGTAAGTGATGTTCTTTCATCCATGTGTAGTATTTACACAGTAGTATGTAGTATAACATAGTGTTCCTGTGTCTCAAGTGGTAGAGCATTGCTTTAGCAGTGCAAGGTTGTGGGTTCAATTCCAAGGGAACACATGTTAGGTAAAAAATGTTAGCCTGAATAAGTAAGTGGCTTTGGATAAAATCGTCTGATAAATGCATACATTTATTTATTTATTCATTTTCCATGCCGAAATGTCCACCAGGCAGCCTGAGATCCGTGCAGCTACTGTTGGATCATTTGGTTGAAAGGAGAGATAGAGCTGTGTGTCATCAGCATAGCAATGGTAGGAGAAGCCATGTGCCTGTATGATGGGACCCAGTGATGTTGTGCATTTGGAGAAGAGGAGGGGTCCAAGAACTGATCCCTGAGGAACCCCAGTGACCAGTTGATGTGCTTTGGATACCTCCCTTCCACGAGCCACACTGAAAGACCTACCAGTGCTTGCTTGAATGCAGTGAGGAAGGTGCCTGTAAGGAGAGATGTGTTGAAAATGTGTGTAAGTGCTGGTAGGAGTGTAGAAGAGATTGCTTGAAGAAGGTGTGAGGGGATTGGGTCTAGAGGACATGTTGTAGGATGGCTGGAGAGGAGAAGTTTAGATGTTTCTGCCTCAGTGAGGGGACAGAAGGAGAAGATGGGAGTCGTAGCAGTGGGTGTGGTTGGTTAGAGGTCCTGTGTGTGGGACTGAGAACTGACAACTGATTATTCTAGTATTGTCTGTGAAGAATGTGGCGAATTCATCAGCTGTTATAGAAGTTGTAGGAGGTGGTGGAAGGGGACAGAGGAGGGAATTAAATGTTTTGAAGATATTACGTGTGTCTGGAGCGCTGTTGAACTTGTTGTGGAAGTATGAAGATTTGGCAGTATGGACTTCAGCAGAGAAAGTTGAAAGCAAAGACTGATACATCTTCAGGTCTGATGGATCTTTTGATTTGCACCGTTTTCATTCTGCTGCCCTGAGTTTGATCCAATGCTCACAAAGAACTTTGGATAACCAGGAGTTAGAAGGGGCAGTCTGTGCTGTCCTGGAGGAAAGCGGACAAATATCGTCTAGATAAGAGGTTAAAGTAGAGCATATAGTGTCAGTTGCTGCATTCACATATAGAGATGAGAAATGGGTATGTGAGGGATGAGAGGAGGATACTATAGAGGAAAGGTGGGAGGGGGAAGGGAACGTAGATTTCGTCTAAATGTAACCGGTATAGGGGTTGGTGAAACACAGGTAGCAAAATGTAGTTTAAATATAATGAAGAAATGGTCAGAGGTTTATGTAGGGTTTCTACCAAAATGACATATGTTAAATACTTTTAAAAATACAGTGCAGTACACATGCACATTCAATACTATTAAAAAGTGCACATCTTCTTCAAAAGGGTTGCCATATTGTTTTTTACCCAAAAACAAACAAACAAACAAACAAAAATCTTTCATCATTTACTCACCCTCAAGTTGTTCCAAACTTGTCTGAATATTCCTCTGTTGAGCACAAAGAAGACATTTTGAAGAATTTTGGTAACATAGTAAAAAAAAAAAAAAAAAAAAAAAAAAAATACATACTACTATAAAAGCTGCAGCTGGGAAACTATTCATTCAATGCTCAACACAATACAGAATTATGTGAAAAAAGTATTGTCTGTACTTTTTAGTGTATAATTATATTAACAACAAGCAACATCAGACTGCAAGTGTTTTGTGAAAAGATTGAGTGACCGTTAACAGCACTAGAGTGTTTCAAATCAGTCACTCAGGAGGTTTTAGTGTGCTGCTTTAGGGGATGTAGACAGTAGGTAGTTCACTGTGTTTTAAAACAAAGCCAATATTGTATTCCTTTCTCTGTAGCAAAGGCGAAAAATGACAATAAC
Source organism: Carassius carassius (assembly GCF_963082965.1). Lineage (NCBI taxonomy): Eukaryota > Metazoa > Chordata > Actinopteri > Cypriniformes > Cyprinidae > Carassius > Carassius carassius. Next base: position 21,307,401 of record NC_081755.1, on the reverse strand, counting down.
CCAACTTTGACTTTTGGTTTTGGTCCATCATAACAATTTGAGTGACATACACCCAGAGACTCTGCAGTCCACTGTTTAAACCACAAGGCTTGTTAGGCTGGTTGGGTTTGATGATTTTGAGGAGTTTTGGAAACTTTGAAAAGAGAGAGAGAGAGAGAGAGAGAGAGAGAGAGAGAGAGAAAATGTGACTTACTCACAGTAAAAAAAAACTGTAATATTGTGAAATATTATTGCAGTTTCTATTTAAAAATATTTAAAAATATTATTTATCAATTAAAAATCATACGGGACCCACACTTTTGAATGGTAGTGTATATTTGTTGAGGAACTCCCAATGTCTGTAAGCAGCCTGGGATGATTATTAAGCTAAACTGTGTTTCTCCCTCTAACTGCCATGTCTGTAAATGTTGAATTCAGTGCAAAATATCTTTAGAATGGTTTCCATAGAGCCGGACTCATTGAACTGATGTAGGTATTATGCTGTGATGATAACGTTTGACTCATTTCCATAGTTTCTAACATTAGATTTAATTTACAAATTAAATAAATTAAATAATTCAAATTAGGAACAGAGCATTACAAGGATTGTCTGTAATATTCTGATGAAAACCTTGCTTGGTTTCTCTTATGAAGAAATGAAATCCAATCTGAAATATGAATCCAAATGAAGCTGGCCATGTACATTGTGCAGTGCCTTTTTCAGTTTACCCATCGGAATTAATTCTGCATTTAAAACTGTCATATAAGAACTATTTCATCAAAAAAAAAAAAAAAAAGGAAAAAAGCATTAAGTATTAAGTTAGTATTTCATTCCCATCACAGCTTTCTGGTTTCCACTTGTTTGAAAGTGGATGGGAAATGTTGGACCAGCGGGTCACTTTTATACTCAATACTGTCAAAATGTAGTGTGTGTGAAATCCTTAAATGCTTTATGCCATAAGATTCCTCCTCCATACACAAACACACAATGTTGCTGATAATAGGGAAAAGTGATATTCAATATTGCTCAGCTTGCTGAAAACCTTATCATTCATGGGAAACTGAAGATAAGGACTGCAGGAGCTGCTGGCTAATGCACTCTGGATGTTTGAAAGTGGGAAAACACTGAACAGATGTTTCTGAATACACCCTGAAGTCAAAGGATCCCATTATGTGCCACAGCATATAGCTGCAAGACAGGGAGTATTTTATAACTGGTAAGGTGGATTAGTACTGATGTGACCTGTTAAATGCAATATATTTCTTCTGCACAAAATTTAGATTGCCTATTCATCATTTGCTGAATCTCTCTGACAACACTGATGAAAGAGAAGTAAAAATGATTCTCTGATGAAATAAACACTGACTGCTCGCTTTAAAAATAAAATAAATCAAGTACACTTAAAGGGATACTCCACCCCAAAATGAAAATTTTGTCATTAATAATTTACCCCCATCTAGTTTCAAACCCGTAAAAGCTTCGTTCATCTTCTGAACACCATTTAATATATTTTGGATGAAAATAGGGAGGCTTGTGACTGTCCCATAGACTAGCCAAGACTAGCCAAGTAAATTGCACTGTCAAGTCCAGAAAAGTATGAAAAGCATCATCAGAAAAGTCCATCTGCCATCAGTGGTTCAACCGTAAAACTATAAAGCAAGAAGAAAACAAAAATAATGATATTATTCAACAGTTCGTCTATGCTGTATCCCTCTCCATTTTGGAGAACATCTGCTACACGCAAACTGTGTACGCTATTCTGTCAGCCGCGACACAAGGATATGTTTCCTACGTGTATTTACACTTTAAACAAAAACAGAGCATCCGTGCAGTGCGGTTGACACAGAAGACTGTAAGCTGCTTGCGTTCAGCGAATGTTCTCCAAAATGACGCTACAGTGATGTGGAGAGACACAGAGGATTTGTTGAATAAAGTCATTATTTTTGTTTTCTTCGCATACAAAAAGTATTCTCATCGCTTCATAAAGTTATGGTTGAACCACTAATGGCGGATGGACTATTCTAATGATGCTTTTCATACTTTTCTGGACAGTGTAACTTACTTGGCAGTCTATGGGACAGTCACAAGCCTCCCGGTTTTCATCAAAAAATATCTTCAATTGTGTTCCGAAGACAAACAAAGCTTTTACCTGTTTCAAATTTACATTTAAATGCAAAAAAAAAAAAAAAAAAAAAAAAAAAAACAATTGGAGTACACATTACACATTTTTTTAAATATGGTTAAATGATTTATGATAAACTAAAATGCATTTTTAAGGCTTACTATAAGTTCATATGCCAAGTCTTTAAATATATTTTGTAATTACATGTATGCAATGCTAAAGTTGAAATGTAGTATACATTTTAAATATTTATTGCATTAAACATTAACTCCAAGCAGACATGGGCAGTATTTCAATTAAATGTATTTTAATTTTGTATTTAAATTTATTGAAATTTATTTAATTACTTTAGTGTATTTTGTAATTTGTATTTTGCAGGTGTGGAAAAAATAAAATGTAGTTTGTAACAAAATATTTTGAGGGAGTCTATTTAGAGTATTTCAAATACTTAAATACTTAAGAAAAATCACCATATGCTTATCACCATAGTAAGTGATTTTGCCATATTTTTGGTCCGATGTTGGCAATGGCAATGTCCAGGTTAGATGCACGAAAATCACGTGACACCCTGTAGACCGGGCTCCCTCAAAGAAGAGAATGAGTTTTGAACACAGGAGAAGAAGTGGCGCTGCTCCTCTTAAAAACGGCATTAAGGTAAAGTGTTTTGTGATGTGAAAAAATATACAGTCTACACACACATATTGCACACTGAACGGCATTATAGAGAAATTAATTGTGCCTTATGAGATCAATGCACTGTGTTGTCATTCATAAAAGGACATCATACCTATTATGAAACAGCGCCACTCTGCCATCATCAGCATCAGTTGAGCGTCTCTTTTCTTTTGCAGGCATGGTCTACCGCCCTCATAGAAGGGGATTAACTCTTTCTCTTTTGTAGCATAGTCGTGTTATTGCTACTATTTCTGTTATTGACCTTTCAATAAAGTTTTGCTATTAAGGGCAGCCTACCACACCATTGATGTGAACTTAGCTATACATGCCATTTACGTCAAAGGGAGCTATTTCAGGCCCTGTTGAGATTTAGAAAAATTCCCATGCTTTTTTATTTTGCTTTTTTATTTTTATTTTGAATACACACATTTCTCATATTTGTGTTATTGCTACTATTTGTGTTATTGACCTTTCAGTAATAAAAAAAAGACATACGATTATTGTGAGAGTATTTTTGTATTTTCAGAATACTAATTACTTGTATTTTATTTAAATACATTTTTCACATCAGTGTTTTGTATTTTATTTTGTTACATTTCATGAGCCAGTATTTGTAGTTTGTAACAAAATAGTTTTTGATGTATTTGTGCCCACCTCTGACTCCCAAGTACAGTAGTAGATGTGCACTACTCATTCTAATTCTGCACTATTAATGTACTTCCTTTTCACAAGGGTTATAGTCATTGAAGAAAAATAGCTTAGAAAAGAAAAGTTCTAGCGGCATTTGCATCAAGATGCCTCTTATGTAATAAAAGTGTAGCGCAAAGGTCCAAATCATTTTTTTAAGGAGTTGTTGTGAAAAAGAGTACATGTTTATGAAGAATAACATGAGTACCTTATACTGTACTCGTTATTAAAATCATGAAGTTACTAACAGGTGTTAGGACTGCTGCTGGTCCTTGGCGAACTAAAATAACTGTTGGCATGGGTGCTGTGACAGTATAAGAAGTTTAGGTTCTTGGTGTCTCTGTGACAAGGTACATCTTTATTTTTTTCTCCCTTTCTCTGCTTGCTGGTGGGCTGACTAGCTGGTAGAGCTGCTGTCACTGCTAATGTGTCACCCGCTGAATATATAACTTAATAATTTGACAATGAGATCGGTTTTACGGAATTCTGTATTGGTTCTGCATGCCTGATATTGTGTATGATTTACAGGAGTAGTTTGATGAATATTTTTTTGTTTCATTTTTTTTTTCTAAATTAAGTTCTGGCTGGCTTTACAATAAACTCTGTAAACATAAGGTTAATGAATTTCTCAGTTCTCTGTAATACCCATCTGCGTTACGTACACAAACGGTTCCTCCAGCTCTTTTCTTTGCTATTAGCCTGCTATTGAGGCTGATTCCACGGCTTTGTCTTTTAAGTTGTTTCCATATCCCCAAGGCTTTTCTTGTTTGGTGTGCGTGCTTCTGTTGAAGCCCTGGGGAGAAAACTTAAGCTCACAGTGATCCTACATGCTGGGGCTGAAATTGTTGAGAAGCCAAAAATAGCCTCCCTTTGGGTTTGTGCAAGTAAGCAGCACTGCACAGCGCTGATTGTTCTATCCATATATCTCACATTATACGGAAATGCATTTAAATGGTTAGCTTCTAATGTACCTATGAACTGATAATGACAGGTCTTATAAAGTCGAAATGACAAAAGCAAGGACCTTTCCTGCCTCATCGTTGTACTGACAGAGTCCAAAGCAGAGGGTTTTAAAAGAGAATATTTGCATGGAGAAATAGGGGAGGAAAGCTTAGCCCAATTGCAATTCATTTACTAGATCTGCTGTAGCAGGCACTTTCTCAAGGAACATAAGGAAAGGAAAATAAATGTTAAGTTTTTCTATTTTAACCAATTTGACTTGTACTCCATGGAGTTCGCTAGATTGGATAAGCAGCTCTATTAAGTAATCATTTTTCTACATTTTTCTTACTGTGGCAAATTTTGCTAACTTTTTGCATTCATTTTACACATCTGATTATTAAGGACTCAATGGAACATTTTAGGCTGTGATGAATTAAAGCTAAAATAAAAATTGAAGTTAAATTATAGATTTAACAGATGATTGTATTGGATTTATTTACACAGTCGTCCATTAAAAGGTGGAAGAAATTAAAATTATTTTCTAATGCAATCATGAGAACTCAAAAAAAGGTTCTTATGGATATTTCAAATATTACTTTTTGGTGTCATAAAAACTTCAGGTTATGTTTATACTAGTCCGTTTTTGTTTTGTAACTTCTGCCACCATTATGCCTGTCATTTACACTACTCTAGCATTTTCAAACCTCAAAAACGAAGACTTTTGAAAACTGAGCAGACCCTCTATTTGGCTCCCCATTCACTCTGCATGTCCTTGATGACTGTGTAAACAGTAATGTCATGCTCAATGTTGTTCCTGCATGAATAGGCCTGTGACATGCGATTTTGGAAGAGTAGTGTGGACCGAATTTATTTCTGAAACAAGTTGAAAACAGCAGTGAGTAAAATGTCATTTTAAAATGAAAATGTACTAGTGTAAACAGGGCCTTAAAGTCATTAAAGATTTAAATCTTCTCCTATAACACAAGATAATAACATTCACATATGGTGTTATAGAAAATGTAAAAAGATAATGACATCACAGGAACTCTCCATCATATGATGAGTTATGAAGGTATTATAATAATTTATTATGGTTCTCCAATAATATACAACATATGCACATGCCGTTACTGGAACTAGGCGTCATGGGAAAATGCTTCTCCAGTTAAGCCATTTCTTAAAAGCATCCCCCCTCACATCATTTAGGAACTCTAAAAGATTCTCCACTAAAGGTTTTTAGTTATCTCATGTGATTTTTCCAATGGCATTAGGTTAATACATTTTAGAAGCTGTGTTTTAGAGTGATGATGCACTTCTGCAATAAAATCACATACTCAGATCCTCACAGTGTACAAAGAGCATGATCTACAGGCCTTTCAGGTATGGAAGAGGGATGCTCTCCTGTTCCACTTAAGGCAAACTCATTCACAGATAAAACAACACTATCAGTTTCACAATATGCAATAAATATTTAAAGGAAACCAAACTATGTCTTTGAAACCAGTAAGGTGATGGAGACGAAAGACTCCATGTGGAATTATTACTGCATGATACTAATTAATTTGTCTGGATTTTGTGCATGCTCAGCACTTGTGAATGTTGCAGTGCTGTAAACACTACTTTTGAGGGTCAAAGCTAAAAGTGCTGAATTTGAGTATCTGAACACTGACAGATGTCAAATGGCTCTGTTCACATTCAATCATCCCTGTTGACCCCTGACAGGAAGCATGTGTTTACTGTATGTATATTCTACTATTAATACTATATACTATCACTCGTATGATTAGCTTTAAAGGTGCTGTATGTAGGATTGACACCAAGTGGTTGAACAAGGTATGGCAGTCCAAATTCAAAATATTGGAGAGGTTTTTTTTTTCATTCTGCCCCTCCTCCTCAGTCTTGACGCACATGCAGGTTGCCAGACTGACGACACAAACAGAAAAGAGTGCACTTGATGATGAATGAAATTAAATAAGCTGTGTTTTGCACCTCCCACCTTCCACCCTGGGTAAACTGGCAGTGGGCAGGTTTCACAAACCAAAGAAATGTAAGGAATGTATCATGCATTAATTTCTAGCCAACTGTTAAATCCAATTTTTACATGTCATTGGCGCTTGGTGAGTGTTCATTTTGGACCCTGTCTTTATGTCATTTTACCTGGGGTGGTGGAGATCTGCTGTTTTTTTAAATGTAGGAGTGACATGCATGTGTGTCTGAATGTTTTTCTGTTTATGTTACTGGTCACTCTGAGGTCTGAGGTTCAGGACAGGAATGCAGACGAGTGGGCAGCTCTGGTAACTTGTGGATTTCCCCTCCTTCGGTTCATCTAAACATCTGCCTTGAGAAAAACCACTTGCCTGTACTTTCCTTGGCATCTGTCCACCATAGGCTGCCAGGGGGAAAAAAGCAGCTTTCATAAAGAGGTTTTGGAACTGTATTATAGTTACCACAGCCAATGAAAGAGGGGCATTGGTTCTAACGTCAATCGGAGGTGCAAGGAATTGACAAATGCCCATATGATTTTTTTGTTGGCTGGAAGGTTGACCGTTCTGTTGTCTTTGTAGATGAGGTGGGGAATATGGAGGCACGTGGAGTGATAGCAGTGGAGGCAGCAGCTTTTTTCTTAATTACACAGGGGACTGTTGATTGACGTGACTCGCCCCTGCAAGCTGGCATTTCCGCCCCACGTCTGGTTCTGCCTCGTGGCTTGGATGGGGTCAGTTTCCAACCCAGAGGAGCCCAGCTGGAGAGTACAGAGTTTTAGTAGCAACAAATGTCAGTGGTGATGTGCAGGAGCAAATTTAAATGTTGAGGAAAGAGAAAAAAAGAAAAGAGAGTGTCCAGAGCTCATCTAAACGAGACAAACTCAGAGTTAGGTGTTATTGCTTTGAGGTTTCTCCTTCATAGCTCAAAAGACTTAATGGTTAGGTTTAATCTGAGTAGCAACTGCCTCGGATGTTTCTGAATTGAAATAGACACAAATTAGCCATGTTCACACAATAAGATTATAGAGTTCTAAAATGAATGCCCAGTTCTGTCATGAAACTCCAGATGGTGAAGGCAGATGCATTTTTAACGAAAACTGATGATTTTCACAGCGTTAAACTACTCGGCACAAGCTAATTGGTTCATGTTGCATATGCAGCCAGTGAGCTTTCTGTTTTACATTTAAATGGGTGGTTAGCATTTAATAGAGAATTTCACAGTGCACTTTTATAATTCCTCTGAAACCCTCCACCTCCCCAACTCCACCTTTATAGATCTGCTATAGGTTATTATATATGCTACTTGTGCAGCATCAGTTTGTCTAAAATACTTATAGCACCATATTGGCATATGTATTTGCAGTAGCAAGTTCCTGTACTTGATTAGCAAGTGCAATAATCTACAACAGCAGCAATAACCATCAGCAGCAGCATTGCAGATCTAATCAGTTGAAACCACATACATTAACATGGTCATATCCGTTACCATGCTAAAATCTTCTGATGAGCTGTCATGATAGAAACGTTCTTATCATAGCTCAGGGTATTTAGTATTGGTAGAATCTGATGCAAAATAAGTTAACGTGTTGAAATATCTGACCTTTGTTTATAAACTTTGGAATTTAATAAAAGTTTGATATCTTGTTTGAAACCCTGAAGGAGACAATTTGTTAGTTTTTTTCTTCATGTAAAAAGTGTCTGCTTTTCATGGTTCCCAACCTCGTTACTCGAGTTTGTCACAACACTACACATTTTGTCTCCCTAATCAAAAACTCCTGACTCATCATCTAATTAGTAGAGACTGAGCCTGAATTGGGTGTTTCACACAAAGGACACATTAAAAATGTGGAGTTTTTGGGGATCCAGGAACAGAGTTCCACTGCTTCATTTAACCTGATTGTTGTCTAAGTATGTTAAGGATAATTGGTAGTCAAATTGAAACTCAACACCTGTCTAGGGCAGGGGTTTCCAGTCCCACTGCAGGATGGCTTTCCAGCAGAGTTTGACTCTAGCTCTAATTAAACACACCTGAACCAGCTAACCAAGTCTTCAGAATCACTAGAAACATACAAGCAGGTGTGTTGGAGCTAAACTCTGCAGTAAAGTGGCCTTCCAAGAGTAAAATTGGACACCCCTGCTCTAGAGGAAAGCTGTGTTTAACTTGAACATGAGCCAGGGAATGTCACCAAAAGAGAAGTTATTTTATTTTTACATCACTTATTTTTTACATCATTCATTGTTATTATAAGCCTGTTTGGTTCTTTTACGATTTAATTGTCACAAGGCTGTGTTTTCAATCCCTTTACCTGGAGAATCACCAAAAGTACACATTTTAAATGTCTACCATATCTGACCCATTCACTTCAGGTCTTGGAGTCTCTGCTAATGAGCTGATGAGTTCGGGTGTGTTTATTTATGAAGAGTTTGAAAATGTGTATCATCAAAATGCCTTCAGCAGGTTTGGGAAACACAAAATCTCAACAGTAACTATGTTTCTATCAACCTGTTTTTATTTTGAAACGCCCAATAAAAAAAAAAAGGCAAAATGTTTTATGCTCGCTTGAGGTTGTTTCTGTGCAAAAAAGAGTTAATGTGAATAATGGGAGATGGAAACACATTTACCAGATAAATTCCCCCATGCACATCATATGACTTGTGGGATTGCATGATGGGATTGCATAACTTAACTAACCAGCAGAGTGATCTCGTTGCACAGCATCTGAAATGTTGTTATGGTCCTTTTGAAATGCCTGAGCAAAGTCTGTCATCAACGTATTTCATATTTTCTATTTCTGAGATGATTAGACCTTGGTTCCTTGGGCTCCATTCAGCCAGTGTGTATTTGTTTATACACTTCAAGCATCACTTCCCTCAATGTGAGGGGCTATTTGGGCGATTCTTGTTATAGTTTAACAGCGCTCCCCTTTTCCAAGCAGGGTCGCCTATGAGTGCGCTACTCTGAACGTGGAGGTCTCCTCTCACATAAGATGAGTTCTCAGTTTTTTCCCCAGAATGTTCCAGCATTATTTCTAGAGATTTTCTGATACCCTTTTTCTCTTCCCAATACCGATTCTGATACCTGGGCTCAGGGTATTGGCCGATACCGAGTACTGATCCGATACCTGGGTGTGTATCTGTACGGTATATACAGCTGTATATACTACTAGCCCTGTGCAAATAGCTAGAATTATTTTATGGTGTGCTTTAGACTTATCCCTTAATAAAACATGAACAAATACATGGTGAACTACTGTATTTTTATTACAGTATTTTTATTATCTGACATGAATTTGACAGTAATATTATTTATTTTCTTAAGCGAAAAAGACCTTCAAATGCAGCCAAAATTCTAACACCGCAAACAAAAAAAGGTATTTTAGTTTTACAATATAACTGTATAAAAAACTGCAACAAATAAGTCTAGGAATATTAAAAATTATATATTAATCAGATATTCTCTTTACAACAAAACAAGTAAAAAACAAGCAACCGTCTAGGCATAATTATTATTAATAATAAAGACGTATTATTACTACATTATATATAATTAAATAGCATTTTGCAGTTTAATATTCACAGACACTAGTATATATTCAGCTACAGTCTGGAGCCCTGCGCTTAGACTAACACGGAAGTGACTGAACGCAGCTATGGGTAACGAATATACTCGGGAGTCGGTAACTTACTACCGGTACAACAGAGTCACTGGTATCATCACATTTTTAAATTTTCAGCACCGACTTGGTAGTGAAGTGCCAGTACTTGTGGCATCCCTAGTCGCCGTTTTACTGTCTGGTTGGTCCAGTCTTAAATACTGCTAAACAGCGGACATACTGCTAACCACTGATCTATAATATAGAAGCAGCTTCACTGTCTATTGGCAGTTTAGAACGCGATGAGCGATCCAGTCATATATAGTTTAGTGCTGCTAACGCGTTTTCATTTCTTCTTCGCTGCTCTAAACAGGGGTTGCTTGTGGAAACACAGCATACCTTCCGGTGTTTGCAATGCATTCTGAGCAGCGAAGAAGAACCGTGCAACGGTTAGGCAAAGCTAGCGGTCATAATCAGGTCTTGTTTAAGAAAATGGTATCTGATCGGTATATGGGTTCATGTACTCGCCGATGCCGATGCCAGAATTTGTTGTGGTATCGGTGATATTTCCGATACTAGTATCGGAATCGGAACCGGAACAACTCGCACGTTTTTTTTTTGTGCCCTTTCTTGAGTTGTTAAAAGCCCCGTTCATCTTAGGCGCCACTCCACCTATGTATCCTCGGATACCTATCTTAACAGGGTGTTGCTACAGCTGTTGAGACAGCTCCTTCAGCAAGCATATGCGAAAGCAAGCAGTAGCCCCTGTGTGACAGGCAAGACTTGGTATAAAATGCTAGGTTCTTAGCCGTATCCCTTTAAAGGAATCTTTCCTGGGCCCTAATGATTAAGTTGGGTATGTAGCTTAGGCCTTTGGCCGTAATGGGTACTGTCACAGACAGCAGTCTAAACGTCCCAGGGGCAACTCCAATGGAAGTGGTAGAATTGGTGCTTAGTGCTCGCCATGATCCTGGCCTGTACTCCACTCAGCATGGCGGCGTGGGTATACTGTTACCCATAGTGCCTCCTAGAGGACACAGTTCGAAGTTCCCTTGAATGGGAACATCTCAGGTTACGAATGTAACCATGGTTCCCTGAGTAGGGAACGAGACACTTTGTCCTCTAGCTCCCTGCCATGCTTCGGATGCAAGCTTCAGACAAAGAAGTGAATGACGTGTTCTCCCAGTGACTGTTTATAGTCGTGCCGGTAGTGATGTCAGAGGCTGTCACCGGTCAACTCGTTGGTGTTTTTTCAATGTATGCTTCAGACATGGGTCACGATGAGGTGTTCCCCATAGTGCCCCCTAGAGGATGCATTGTCTCCTTCCCTACTCAGGGAACCATGGTTACATTTGTAACCTGAGACATTTTCCACTATTGATTATTATACATATTTATTTAACACACATAGTTATGACATTTCAAATTTGCACATATCATACCTGTACATTTATAATTGTCTATATTATATATATTGTGTTTTTTCTATTTTGTACATTGTCTATTTTGTATATTTGTATATTTTTCTTATTATTATCTGCGTCCTGTCTTGTCACTTTTATTCTGTTGCACTGTGGAGCTTCTGTCACTAAAACCAAAGTCCTCATATTTGTAAACATACCTTGCAATAAAGCTTATTCTAATTGTGATTCTGATTCTGATTGGTGCCACTGTATGAATGCCTTTGTACCCAGACATTATATATTCCACAAGCAAAAGTGTCCAATAACAGGGAGGGTTAATGACATAAAACAAGTATTATTCAGCTTTTTTTATGAACTTGTGTTGGTCCTTATGGGACAGCTCTCATGAGGCCACTTTGTGAGAGTATTCATTCTTTCTAACAGTAAAAAATGTATTACTGCACCTTTAAGAGATAAATGTGTTTCATCTGTACCTAACCTCTTTTGACTTTCAAATATCCTGTTACTTTTTTCAACAAAATGCATGGATAAAACCTCATCAATCCCTAACAAAACCCTCTTTCAGATCTCTTTGATGTCATACATGTAACTCCAACTGAGAGAATAACGAATTCATTGAATAAACCGCCAACAGTTGTGTTTACAGACAACAGGAAATGATCAGAGGGGGATTAGTTGGGTAATTTGCAGGGATTTTTCTGTCGTTCATCCAGTTCACAACATAGGCCATCTTGGCACAATCTGTCCATGATGAGGGGCTAAATGGGTCTATAACTCATTTATACAGTATGATGATGTGCAACACAAACAGATCCAGTTTCTTGCGTGATAAATGGGCGAATCTGCCTTTACTTAAAGTATGTGTAGAGGAAGAAAATGGGAGGTAGAAAATTGCAGCAAATACATTTCGTAGCTGAGGCTACAAGATGTACCCATTGTGGCTGAGAGAGTCTCATCTGATATCCTTATCACATTGGACGGTAATTTAGAAGAGTGATTGTGTGTGTAAGCCATAGTGATTGGAATAATGGTGAAATCTGATAAAACTATCTGCCCATGAAATGTTATCGCTCACATTTGATGTTGATTTTTATGGTTTTAAGTGACTTTGCTGTGGAGCTAGAATGGTGCTTACCATTCTTAAATGTCCAATGTTCCTGATAATGTGCCTTTTTGGAGTATAAAATCACGTAAAGTATGTTAAGCAAAGTTTTGCCCAAAGGAAAATCAAGATAAATCTCTTTTTTTTATCAGTGGAAAAACCATAAAAAGTATCTTAAAAATACTCCACATGACTCACACTCTGAATTCCAAGTCTTCTGAATACATGTGTTACCTTTGTGTGATAAACACAGACAGAGATTTAAGCTATTATTCACAGATAATCCATGTCCTGTGGAAAAATAATTGTTTTGTTTGTGAACAAATCATTTAAATCACTTCTGTGTACTGGATAAACTGATTAATTTAAAAAAATCTGACTTCAAAGAATGATTCATTCATATTGGACCTTGGAACTTCTCATTAATATGCCAGGGATAATTAACCAATAAGTCAAAAACAACAAATTATGATCATATGGATCCAGAAGTCAACAAATATGCTGCACAAGGCATATGACATATTCTATTTTAATGGTGTTTTTGTCATTTTCGGGTGTGACAGCCTCTTATTCATGTAAATGGAATATTCTTCAGGGTATTCTTTAAAATAATCACAGTGTAAGTGTGTGTGTGTGTGTGTGTGTGTGTGTGTGTGTGTGTGTGTGTGCGTGTGTGTGTGTGTGTGTTTTTAATGAACCATTCCAGAGCTAAAATAAAAAATTTAGAATGCAAGGTGGCATATTTTCATCAGTGATTGTAATTTAACCAACACAGTTTGGTAAAAATGTCTCTTTGCTGCCAAAATGGTTTTTCTGTACATAATGGGTTTGTTCTCTAATGCAAAGGAATTGAGTTCTTGGCTCTGAAGACCTCAGTGCCCGTGTCCATGGACTGACAGTGGGAAGAATTAAATATATGTTCTGGAGGCCGCTGTCAAGTTCTATTGTGTTCCCAAGCCACTAATCTATTCATACCATTCTGCTGGGGATGTAATTGGACGTTAAAAATGTGATTTATAATCCATGGCTGGATGCATGAGTATTGACCGCTGTTGGTGTTACTCTCATGACTAAATGTCAGCCGTTATCATTATCCGATGACTGAGCCCCAGGGTCTCGTGAACTTAAGTTGCTCTCACAGTGCTGAAAGCCCCATCTCATATGTTTTTACCTATCACGTCAAGGTCAAAGCTGTAATTTTTATTGAGACTTTTGTCAAATCCATTATGTGAAGCCAGATATCCAAAATGACTGTTCTGTTGAAGCTTTCGACCAGATTTAGGGATTCTGGATAGAAAAAAACTGGATGGATTTTGAAGAAAATTATCCAAAGCAAAAAAAGGCCTGTATAATGTGTCCAAATGGGATTATTAAAGGATTAGTGCTTTCAGAAATTACAATTCTGTCATTGTTTGCTCACCCTTGTGTTGTTTTAAAACCACAAAAGGAGAATATTTGAAGACTGTTTGTTCCATGGTCTTTTCAATGAAGTCACAAGGTTCAAAAGGATGCAAAAGAACTATAGAAGTGTCATAAAACTCATGCACTTCGCTCTAAAACATTTGAATTCATTTGATATCTTTGTTTGACAGACTGAAATGTAAATTGTTATTCACTGATAATCTTGTCCTCCAGTTAACAGCTGCATGTGGATGAGAGTTGTGAAAAAACCCCAGCATCTGATGTAATAAGACCATTTATTAGAAAGACAAAAGGTAATGATATTAACCATATGTAGCTATTTGGCAAAGTTAATCCAAAGCCGAAAATCTGACTTTTCGACAAAGATAGTCTTTGAATTCCTTGGTCAAGGACTTAGTGGTAATTGTTCCTGGTTTGTCATGCAAGTCCTTTTTTCTAATAGAAGAAGAAATCTTTAAAACTGTAATTGAAAAAAAAAAGTACTGAATGTGCACTTTTGTATAAACAAAACAAAACAAAAAACGAAAACTGAAACCATACAATACTTATTTTTAGATGAAAATAAAACACACACAAATAAACTAAAACTTTAACAAAAATTCCAATGAAACAGAAAAAAATAAATAAAAGTAAAAAGTAATAATTGTAACTATTAATACAAAACTACAACAATATCTAACAACACCAAAAATAATAAATTATTAATGAAATAAAAGGCAAATTTAGTGTAAAATTGTTAACACACTTTGAAGTAATTTGTAAATCATGTTTTAATATTTTTTTGCCGTGCTTTGAATGATCTTTTAAAAGTATGCTAAAGTGTACTTTTCACAAGTGCGGTGTCATGTCGATTGTTTATTTGGATCATTTCAAGCTGAAAAACTTGAAAATGAATATTCAAGTTGAATATCTCATTTAATACTAAGGCAGAATAGTTTCACATACTGAAACAGTATTTTAAAAACACCCATGCATTACAGTTCATGTTAAAACTAAACGTTGTAAGTTATAAGCAGTATTAAAATGTGATGCTTTCAATCAATCTCTTTGGACAGAATGAAGTGACATATGCTGACCACACAGTGCCAGTTAAACACGTTTCAAATTTCCTCTCAGTTTCAAACCTAATCTCTCCTTAAGAGCGCATAGGTAATTGATTTCATTTGTGCAACACAAGCTAATATTCCATCACTGCTAGCCCTGACCTTTGGAGTGTGAAGCACTTAGCTGCGCTAATTCCAGCGCCATTAGAGAAGCATTCTCTTCTGAAACCGCCTTCTGCCACAAGGCAATAATGGGTTATCTGCTTAGCCTGTTAAATGAGGTGTAAAATGAAATGGCACATGATTTGTTTTTCATACTTAAAGCTATTTCTTAAGCAACAGACAGCCATGTTTGCTAAATGAATCAACATAAACTGCAGTCAGGGCTTCATTGATTCAGTTTAATCAAAATAAGTTTAGATTAAATACATGGATTTCAAAATGTAGATGATAGCTGGGTCAGTTATTTATTATTTAAAAGTTTTTTTAATATATTAAAATTAAAATAAAATTCATACAAAATGTATTTACATTTCACAGATGCTAGACAATGTTGCATGTTCAAACAACTGTGAAGCTGCTGATTGATTTCAGACTTGTTCAACGTAATCTGCAATCTATAATCTATAATATCTATATTTCTTTATTTAAGCATAATAATATATTTATTGCAGACAATAAATTCAGAAAGGTCAGGGTGAACTTTTTCTTATAATAAAATTAAAATGGCAATAAAAGAATGAGAGAGAGAAATTATTAATACGTTAAGTACAATATTTTTCTATTATTTCTTAGACAATAATAATAATATTTTATCAAAGATGCTTTACTGTGTATAATAGTAATAATAATAATAAAAAATACACCAAATCAATGCCATGCATGTGGTGTGACTTCTGAAATTTTTTATGATTTCTATGAATACTTCATAAAATATACATATAATATAAATAAATAATACCATGAATATATATAATACAATGTAATAATTATATATATATATATATATATATATATATATATATATATATATATATATATATATATATATATATATATATATATATATATAATTACATTATTACATTATAGAGTTTTTGCTTTTCTTTATCATAGACACTCACGATTCACCTTTTTTTAATGGACAGCTGATTATGCATTATTCATACTGCAAAGTCATTGCATAACTTACATAGATGTTATGTTCCCATAATGATAGTGTAGCTTTGTAGAATTTAATGCATACTTCTGACAGACTGATTACAATGTAGTGCATTCTCATAGGCTACTCCCAGCTTAAACTAATTGTAGGCTTTTTCCTCTAAAAATGTGTTTATTCTCTCTGGTCCCAAGGGAAATGTTAGGCCGTCTCCATCTACTATAACATTTGCAGAGTTTTTATTTCATTTTTTATGAGTGAGGGGTCAATAGTTTCTCTACACATATATCAGAGACATTGGGCTCCTGCCAGTACGTGGTTACCACATCAAGATCCTGTCTATCCAGTTTTTTGATGCCAAACATAAAGCACTAAAACCTTAACCAGCATTAAAGCAATGTATAGTGCAATTGACAAGGGCACAATACCAAGAGCAGAGTACAAAGATTTAAAAGCCATTATTTGTCCAGGCCATTCTGCACCGAGCCACGCATTTGTTTGTCACGCTGCAGGATAAGGTGTTCAGTTCCACAAGAGCAATGATGGTTTGATATGAGATGCTCTGACATGTCTCAAAGATAAAACACGCAACAATAACATCCTCAGAGAATACACATCTACTGTATGCTGAGAGAAGGCGCACTTTCCTTTATTGGATACCACATTTAATATAGAATGTGGCTTAGTGGTTATACATCTGCAGAGGTGGGTAGTAACGAGTTACATTTACTTCGTTACATTTACTTGAGTAATTTTTTGGGGTAACTAATACTTTTCGGAGTATATTTAAAGATGGGTACTTTATACTCTTACTTGAGTAAATTTTTGGGGAAAAATCTGTACTTTTACTTCGTTACTGTGGGCGACGCTCCTCTCGTTACTTTATCTTAATGCAATAAATGTTATAAATGCTTCAGTTTATTCCAAACGTGCCGTCTACTTTTCTCTGGACAATGAGCGATGCCCATTCGTGAATGATTCATTCTTTTGAGTCAATTCTGTTCAAAGGCTTGATCAAACCAATTGGCAAACGAGTGAATTGGTTCATGAATCAGTTTGAACGAGTCGTTCAGTTCCCTGCCGCACGCGCTGAGCGTCTGAAGTGGTTCACTCGGAGTTGTAACGTTTAAGAATATCAGCAGCATTGAAAACGTGGCTGGAACTGCATTGAATTGAAAGCAAATCTGCAAAGGCTATTATTTGCTAGCGATGGAGATCCTTATTAGATGAACACCGCGTGTGCTGTCTACTGTTCAACAGGTAATAACTTGGGCTACACTCGATTACAGTACACGATACCACTGTGACATTAGTTTGTTGTACGTGTGTGGCTTATAACAGAGGGGAGTCAAGTTGAATGCAGCTTCCAAAAGACAAAAAATAGCCGATTAAGATTTTATTAATTTTAATACAATCACACCGGTGCGAGTACGTTCAGCAAGTCATATCATCAGCTGCTAAATTCAGATCTGTGATCGCTTGCTGGCGCTGAGCCAGAGATAGATGTGTTTTTACAGCACTGCGCATTATAACCAATCACACATGATTCTTTTGAGCTTATTAAAGCATTGGCCAATCAGAGGTGTTCCGATGAGTCATCACTGAAATGCCGGTGCTTCCTTCACTCGCTCACTGACTGAATACCTCTTTCTGGCGAATTCTCTCGTCAGAAACAACAAAGTGCAGATGTGTGTACGAATCTTTAATTAAGATATTGATTTCACAGTGTTAACAGGTTCAGTGATTTTATTGGGAGTTTCTGAGAGTGATTGAAATCTAGACTGTCAGTGAAAATGATCTTTAATAATGTAAATGTTATTTGCTCTCTTTCTGAACAATGAAAGATTAGTAGCAATATTTATATCACATTAGCTTTCAATGTTAAATTCACATTTAATATAAAGTCAGTCGTATTAAAAATATGTTATGGCATGACACCTATATCTGTTACTTAAGTAAACAGACAGGGTTTTATAATAAATTACATAAATTGGAGTAAAGGCAGATTAAATATATACATTTATACACGCACACATACATTACATACATTTTATCTATATATCTAAATAAAAATAGGCTCAGTATATATGACCCAAAGTAACTAGTAACTAACTACTTGAGTAGATTTTTTATCCGATACTCTTTTACTCTTACTCAAGTAACTATTCAAGACTAGTACTTTTACTTAAATATTTCTAGAAGTACTTTTACTTTTACTTGAGTACAGTTTTTGGGTACTCTACCCACCTCTGTACATCTGAGCTGGTAAACAAAAGCATGTAGGATTGAACTCCAGAATGGGAAATTCATGAGCTACCACCCGTGTGCTTCTGATGACTTAAAGGGATAGTTCACTCCAAAATTTAAAACCTATCATCATTTGAGGTTGGTTTTTGTCCAGATTTTTGCCACAATTTACAGTCTGGATGAGTCAACGCTAGTTGCTGAAATTAAGATCACAGTCAGATTTTTTTTTTTTTTTTTTTAGCTTCAGGCTATGATTTCTTCCAATTGGAGTTGATCAATCAAACATGCTTTTGAGAACACAAATTTTAGAACACAAACTGCATTCATTTGTCATGCATCTCCAAGTTTGAGGCATGTGTTTTTGTGCAAGTTTGTTGTGTTGTTGTTGAAGCCCCTTTTTGACTTTAAAGAAGATTGTTTTTTTTGTTCTAAAGAAGTAGGAAAGTCACACAGGTTTGGAATGACATGACAGTGAGTAAATGATGACAGGATTTAGATTGTGAGGTGAATTTCCATGTGCACCCATCCTTGCAATACTGGACTTGTAAGCTGCTTTGGATAGAACTGTAGACTAAATTACTATACTGTATATAAATGTGACTTTCTTTCACCAGTTCATCACACAGTATGTTGCATTTCTGTTTTTATGTTTTTAAAAGGGTAATTCACCACTGGAAAGATGGGCCTTTTTGAAAACTTGGCTGACTGTGCAGTAGAAAATTAATTAATGCTTTTTTTTACTTATTATCTAAGTACTCTCCCCTCCACCCATTTATTTATTTTTTGCTCTTAAGTGTTATTATAATTATATATATATATTTTGTATTATTATTAATTATTATTAAATTAAATGGGTTAAGTATTTACATGGACAACATTGTGGCATAAAAGCTGATCATCTTTTTAAGTAAAATATGCAGTATTGTTTCATGGGGACATAACATTTGTGTAGGAATGACCCAGATTCAAAATGCAGAAGTAACATTTGTAGTTTTCACAGAAGTTCGGGAGCTGTCAAAATTCCCCAGGATGACGCGTTTCTAAACTGCAATATCTGAGAGCGGATAACAAAGAAAAATTGCACATTGTTCATTCATAAATACTATTGACGTTATAACAATACAAAGCTTGTTGAATATCAGAGAAACAAATAAAAAAAAAAAAGTCATCATTTACTGACCCTCTAACTTGTTCCAATTCTGTATGTATTCTTTCTGCTCTTGAACACAAAAGAAGATATTTTGAAGAATGCTCATAGCCAAACAGTTGCTATAGCTATTGACTTCCATAATACTGTATATATTTTTTCCATACTATGGAAGTCAATGGCTACTATCAACTGCTTGAAAATCTTTCACAGTATTTACTTTTGTGTTCAAAAGAAGAAGGAAACTCAACTTGAGGGTGAGAAAATGATTACAACATTTTCATTTTTAGGTGAACTATCCCTTTAAGTCTGACACAGGCCTCCAGAGATGAAACAGCAGATAGTGTATTAATGGTGGTGTGAGACTCAAGTGGTGACTGACAGCAGTAATTACAGTGAGGCCTGTTTAATGTGCCGTATGTACTGGAGGTGTGTGTTGAGCGCTGGTCCAGACGGGGCGGAGCTTCCTCCTTGTCGTAAGCTGTCATCTCTGGTAAAAGTGAGAGGTGATGATAGACTGAGATAGAAAGCTAATAAAAGCCTAGACAGAGATAATGTCAAGTTTGCTAGCTAACACCGTGAGGGGATCTTAACAAAGGAGGGGAACCACAGACGCGTCTGACTAAAGGAGTGTCTGTCTCATATTTTTAATAATGTACCTTTAAGAAACACCCTAACTGTTGTCCACAGGGGAATACTGTTAGAATATACTAACACAAACACAATGCATCATCTCACAACACCTTCCTTTACAATAGCCTAAGCAGTGTTATAGATGATATAGTTTTTGACTTTTAATAAAAATGTATGGTTATGTTCTGGGCAACACTCCACACGCCTGTCCATGCAGCCATGCTTGGACAGAGCGGGGAGAGCAGCAAGACAAACCCCCCTGGGGTACAGAACAGAACCATTGTAAGCATATATATATATATATACATATTAGTGGTGGGCATAGATTCATTTTTTTAATCTAGATTAATCTCACTGTGATCTTGAAATTAATCTAGATTATTCTAGATAAAAATGGCTCATTCGAATTCTGCCGAAGGCATTCAGAATATGTGTGCTACCCAAATAAAATTGACAAACAGTAAGTCTCTGAGAAGGGGTTTATCAAGCTAGGTGGTGCATTAGAAAAGGGGCTCATCTCCTGTTTCCAAAATGCATCACAAAGTGCTTGAAAAAGCTGTAAACTAATTCCACATTGCACAAGGTGCAAACAACCTTACGCCTGTTTCACACATACTCCGTCTGCAGTGCGTATGCGTTGCATATTTTTTTACGCACCCATGTTAACGGATTCCAGTTGCGTTCCAGGAGCGTTGCGTCTGCAGCAGTGCGTTTACATACCGACTAGCGAACTGCAAACGCGTCCTGTGTGAAAGCACATCAAGTCCGTGCTGCACCACATACGTAACGCACACGTACTGCATACGCACTGCAGACGGAGTATGTGTGAAACAGGCGAGAGCAGGGGTCAGCTGGGGTCAGCGGGGACCCGGTGAAGGTTGTACCAGTGGGCCCTGTTTGAAATTGTTTAATTTGTATGTTCGTTCATTTTTATTTATTTGTGCTATTTACACAATGTTTTTTCAAGTTTGTAGGTGTCAAGGTACAGAAACCAAATAATTAAATGTAAAATAGCACTGGATAGTCTTCAATGTAAAAATGAAATATACAATCAAACCTACATTTATTCAGACACCTTCAACATTTCTCACATTATTACAGTTTATTTGCTATATATATATATTATATCTGGTGTCTGAATAATTTTTGGTTTGAATGTTAAAACTACAAAGTAATTCAGTCAAGAGCAGTGAGTGATTTTCATTTTCTTGGATTAACATTACAGCAGCCAGTAGCTAAATTAGTCACTTTAAGAGACGATGAACGCATCCAATATAATACACATCCCATTTTGTTCCTTAACTGTTTACTTTCACTTAAGAAATAACTGAGTTTTTTCGAGCATAATTTCCAAGGTGGATATTTTGACATATTTTGTATGTATTTGTCGGCACAAGAGCAAAAATAAGCAAATTCGATGTTCAAGCGTTTTGAGAAGCCTTTCTCTACGTGAGCCCTGAACACCAGAACACCGCGGTACTGAATTGGGCTCTTTTTGTTTGTTCAAACTGCGATTTGTATTTGTTCGTTCAGGTGCAGGAAGGACTTCGTGGAGAACTTCGCAGAAGAGAGCTCGGTTCAGTGTCGCTATCCGTGATACGCGGCTCTCTCTCGTGCGCACCGAACACAGCGCGCGAGTAACCAGCTACTCTGTTCAGCTTTTCCGCGTCTTGTTTTTGGATGCTTTAATGTTTAAATCGACAAGCGGTAAGGCTTAAAAACACGTGAAAAAGATAAGCTTTCGTGACGATGCGCAGCAGTGGCCCGTCAACTGTCCTGAGTGTCTTTTTAGGCTGGCCTCAGCTAGTCGGTTATATAAAATATCAAGGTGAAAGTCATCATAGCTCGCGTAGTATAGACCCAGCTCCCAACCCAACTTTGAGAATAGATATTTTCTATTTTCTATATATAAAATATATATATATATATATATATATATATATATATATATATATATATATATATATATATATATATATATATATAATTTTTTTTGCTTAGTTATTCCTAATCAGTGTTTTTATGTGTTTTATGAAAACAGCACATTCACATGAATTACCATTTTTAAAAGTTGGAATGTTATTTTTGCTTTAGGGATAATAGTATATGCCCTCATGATGTACTATAAACTTCACAGCGGCTCTGTCAATAGTTTAATGATTTCTGCTGAAATAGATAGTATTAAACCTTGGCATTAAATTGTGCCTACACTGTCTCAATCACTCACAAAGACCAGATGAGAGTCGGCACTAGAAAAGGATTTTTTTTTTTCTAGGATGAGAACTTATTAATGAGCCTTGAACCAAAGCTGAGAGAAATCATGTTTTTAATGCAACCAATGCATGGCTATACCTGTAGAAGATTGAAGTCTCTCTCTTATGTTCTCCATCACATACACACACAATATTGCCACAGTGGTTCCCTGTCATTCCTATTGCTGCAGATATGAGTTCTGGCACAAAGATTTTACAGCAAAAGTCTTGGTTGTTCTCTCAGATGCATCATAAAAGAACATCAAGTCCTGGAGGGGAAACGCAAACAAATCAAGGTCAGATTGTGACTGCTATTAGAGCAGTACCTGAGCAAAGGCATGTTTTACAGACAAAGTGTGAAAAAGAAGTGCACTTAATTGTAATTAAATGTGCACTTGTAATGTACTTCAAATCTTAAAAGTATATATATATATATATATATATATGAACGTAACTTTATTCAAAATTTAAATGTATATTTTAAGTGTGTAATAAATTGTAAAAGAGTAAACTTTTATTTAACTTTAAAGATTTTTTAACACACTTGAGTACACTTATAAAAAGTGCACTTTGTAATAATGTTAAGTTAAAAGTTTAACTTTTTTTTTGTCTTGCTTTAAATAAGTGCACTTATTTTGAAAATCATTCTAAAGCACTTAAATTAAGAACTGCAGTGTATTTTTCAGTATTTAATGAAATTACTACATTTAATAAACACCCTATTTAAAAGCATGCTTAAGTGTACTTTTTTACACAAGGGTATGATGCAAATGATAAAAGCTATACGCTTCTTATTCTTTCTAAAGCCTACAGTTTTATCCCAATATATTCACAAATGTATGATTGGTTACATTTTATTATTCATATTTAGGAATAGTTTTTCTTTCCCGTGACCTATTTTTGTACTGTGACATACTCATTTTACAGGAATTTTACAGGAATTAAAAAAACAAAATCAAATGCAAAACTTTTTCAAACATCTCTACAATGTTGCTAATTGGGGTCTCTGAAGCCATTTCCTGCTTCCAGCAAACCCACTTCCTTTCTGTCCCTTCCATTCTGTGTAAGAAGTCACTCTCTCCAAACATGGTTCCAGACTAGGACTGAGAGCCAGTTCTGCTCAACAAAAGCTATTTTACTGAAAATCGCATCCATGCAGGACCATGTCTGCTGTGATTTACCTTCAGTTTTCGAAAAGAATAAGAGCTGAATTTCTCTATTCAGATTAATATTTGTGCTGTAGTGATTATTTCAAACCTGCTATAAAACAGAAAAAGGGGAAAACCAGGAAATTATATTTTGCATAAAGTAAACAAAGACATTATTTATTAAAATGTGTTAAGATTCATTATCATGTGACTTCATATACATGAAAATGTTGCATATTTCTCATAATTTTTTTTAATTTAATTTAATAAGCAAAGGTCTCATTATAATTACTGTAATATGATATCAAAATGCTTAATTATCATGAAAATATCACAAGACAAAATATCATGGTCATGAGAATAGGATTAATTTTCTTCCTGCAAAATACAACTGCAGCTATAATATATGCTGAATTTTCAGCTTCATTTGGGCAACCCAAGACTAAATGATAAAAAAGAATTCATTGTAATATAACAAAGACAGAATGTCTTTCCTGATAACTAAGAAAATAAATGTAGCAGTTTGCATAGTGAGAAATGTAGGATATATTGCATTTCAAGGGATTAGTTTGCATGAATAACTCCAGTGTCAACTGAAGTAGATTTACTCATGCAGAATGTAATTTCTGAAAATCTTTTGATTTGGGGGGTAAAAATTTAACCTAGAGATTTTCTGACAGTTCTCTGAAAGTTTTTTATTAGATTTAAATTATTTTTTTTATATTTTTTGGGGGGGATTGAAATGAGGTTTATGTATGTATGTATATATGTAAATATATGTAAATCTGCTATTCAAATGAGTATGTTATGGATGTTGTGTAGATTGAATTTTATGCAATAATGCAATGCTTCATACAGACATGACACATAATCAAACATTTCTCCAGCATGCTAAACAGACAAGATAACTCTTTATTTCGTAAAGGATTTGTCCACTCACACTTTCGTCCAATGGAAAACAGACGTAGCCTGATAATGTGCATGTTGTCTCCGAAAATAAGTTTTGTGAGTGAGATGGCCTAAGATCCTTTCATGAATGATGCATGATCTGACTCAAAGAGCTGGCCTCCACATGAAAGACATAAAATATGTGAATATGAATCCAATGGCAAGCAACTTTCAAAGCTCTGCTTTGGAAAAATCATAAATATACTGCCTTTGTTGTGTAGAATATGGAATACATAGTCCAGAATGTGAAAAATCAGGACAGTAGATTTCAATGTCTTTCTTATATAGACTACTTAAAGACTTTCTCCCATGTGCCATCCAAACTAGACATAAACCAGAAAATACTTTTCATAAGTATACAAATCCAGGCTTGAATACCTGGTCACACATTGCAAGTGCAACTCACTAACAATGTTATAGCTTCCTTGTGTCACAAACACGCCAGGTTCCACCTCCACACAATCACGGCGCACACCCTCACCTGAATACTAATCATCACCACCTGTTCCGCATCACCTATCATCCACCACAGCACCACAAAAGCCACACACACGCACACAGTCATTGTCCGGTCACGTTCGCGACAAGATCATTCCTGCGCTAACTATTAGGACTAACTCCTCTTTACCTTCTCTCCAAGGATAATTTCCGAAGACTCTTCTACCATCTTCTCTCCAAGGATTACCTCCAAGATCCTCCTAAACCCCACGGTGCGTGTGTGTGGTCCCCTCCTTCCCGGCACGGATCCCAACACCCATCCACTCCTCACTTCCCGCTCCTCTGCTTGTGTCCATTCAATAAATTACATCTTTCATCTGTTACTCCTCTGTCTCTGAGTGATCCGTAACAGATGACCGGACCAGCACCGAGAGACACAAGCATGAGCCTCACGGATCCCTTCCAAGAATTAGTAGATGCACTCCGCCGCACACTAATGTCAGCATCTGCATCACCACCACCAGCGAGCACTTCCGCGGATCCCATCATCCCTCCTTCACCTGCCGTGCACGCCAGTCCCATGGCACGGCCAGCGCCCTACTCTGGTTCGGCAGAGGAATGCAGCGGATTCTTGCTTCAGTGCTCACTGGTCCTGGAGATGCAACCGCTCTCTTACCCAACGGATCGAGCTAAGGTAGCTTTCATTATCTCCCAGTTACAAGGCAAGGCTTTACAATGGGCAGACTCTCTCTGGACCCAGAATAATCCTGTAACCCAGTCATATTCTAGCTTCATCGAACACTTCCGGGAAGTTTTCGGCAAACCTGCCTGGGAGTCCTCAATAGGTGAGAGATTATACAACTTGAAACAAGGGAATATGTCTGTCAATGATTATGCCTTGCAGTTCAGAACTCTGGCGGCCTCTAGTGGGTGGAACGAAAAGGCCCTTCTCACTACCTATCGCCAAGGATTGGAGCCCAGAGTGCGGTTGCATCTCGCTGCATACGAGGATACCATCGGCCTCGAGCGATTCATCCAGCTGTCAATCCGCTTCGCCACTCGTATGCAGTCGTGCTTAGAAGAGCACCAGGGCCAGGCGCATTCCTCCTCTCCGCTCTGCCGACCAGAG
Source organism: Carassius carassius (assembly GCF_963082965.1). NCBI lineage: Eukaryota > Metazoa > Chordata > Actinopteri > Cypriniformes > Cyprinidae > Carassius > Carassius carassius. Next base: position 21,281,325 of record NC_081755.1, on the reverse strand, counting down.
AACGTCAGCTCCCCAGAACCAGCCAGCGAGCCCATGCTCGTGGACTCCTACCGCCTCACTATGGCGGAGCGTCAAAGACGGCTGGCCCAGAATCTATGTCTTTACTGTGCAGCCCCGGGGCATACCATAGCTGGGTGCCCCGTTCGTCCTCCTCGTCCCATGGTGAGTGCCATCCTTCCCTCACGATATTAAATGAAACCACTCACCACTGTTGTGACTCTTACTGCGGCTGATGTGTCTCTTCCAGTTTCCGCCCTCCTCGATTCTGGGTCAGCTGGCAACTTCATCTCCGGCGCCCACTGCCATCAACTCAGGCTCCCAACCTCGGCCACGGCGGCCGCTTACCAAATACACACCATCACCGGCAAGCCGTTAAGCAAGAAGTATGTACGCCACTGCTTGGGTCCAATCTCCCTCCAAACTGGACTCCTTCACCATGAGGACATTCATCTGCTGGTTCTGGAGGATTCCACCGCTGACGTCATCCTAGGGCGCCCGTGGTTGGAGCAGCATAACCTGGTGATCTCTTGGAAGACCGGAGAAATCCTGAAGTGGGGCGAAGCCTGCTTTCAATCATGTATCTCCGGCTGTCCAGTTCCCGTGGAACGTCCCTCCGAATCACTACCAGTCTACACCACCTCTATTGAAAGCCCTGTCGTCAACCAGTCCATCTCCATACCCCAGTGCTACGCCCCCTTCAGTGATGTCCTCTGCCCGAAGCGGGCCTCCAAGCTGCCTCCACACCGGCCATGGGACTGTGCTATAGATCTGCTGCCGGGTGAACCAGTGCCTAGGGGACGGATCTATCCCCTATCCGTTCCCGAGGAGAAGGCCATGGATGATTACATCAGGGAGGCACTGGCTCAAGGATACATCCGCCCATCTACCTCCCCTGCTGCTTCGAGTTTCTTCTTCGTGGCCAAGAAGGATGGAGGTTTGCGGCCATGTATAGACTACAGAGCCCTGAACAAGATAACTCAGAAGTTTCGCTATCCTCTTCCCCTCATCCCAGCGGCCCTAGAACATCTCCGTGGTGCCACTGTATTCTCCAAGTTGGACCTCCGCAGCGCGTATAACCTCATCCGGATACGCGAGGGGGACGAGTGGAAGACCGCCTTCATCACCCCTACTGGCCACTACGAGTACTGCGTGATGCCGTATGGGCTAGTAAACGCCCCCTCCGTATTCCAGGATTTCATGCATGAGGTGCTCCGGGATTTCCTCCATCAATTCGTCCTAGTGTACATCGATGACATCTTGATATACTCCCGGAGCCAGGCCGAACGTCGACGCCACGTTGCGGAGGTCTTGCAACACCTGAGGGACTTCCAGCTCTACCTAAAGGCAGAGAAGTGCTCATTCCATCAGCCCTCAGTGCAGTTCCTTGGCTATACCATCGACCGCAGTGGCATCCGGATGGACGAGGGGAAGGTAAGCGCCGTCCGGGATTGGCCCATTCCTACCACCATCAAGGAACTACAGCGATTTCTTGGCTTCGCAAACTTCTACAGATGATTCATTCAGAACTTTAGTACCATCACCAGTCCTCTAACCAACCTCCTTCGTAAGGTAAACTACGACATTGGCAACAGGGAGCTACTTGCCATCAAGCTTTCCCTGGAGGAGTGGAGACATTGGCTGGAGGGAGCCAAACACCCCTTTCAAGTTCTCACTGACCATAAAAATCTGGAATACCTTAGGGCAGCCAAGAGACTCAACCCCAGACAAGCCCGCTGGGCGCTATTCTTCACCCGCTTCCAGTTTTCCATCACTTACTGCCCTGGGGCAAAGAATGTTAAGGCCGATGCTCTGTCCAGATGTTACTCACCCGAAGAGAGGTCTGAGAACCCCGAACCCATCCTCCCAGACAAGGTTATAGTTGCCCCTATCTCTTGGTCTGCTGAAACCCTACCTCCAGCCGAAACTCCTACCAACGCTCCGCCGGGTTGCCCACCAGGACACCAGTACATCCCTAGGACACGTCGCACTCCTCTCATCCACGCCACCCATACATCACTTGGCACTGGTCACCCGGGGGTCAATGAAACCCTCTCGTTGCTACGGGAACGCTTCTGGTGGCCCAACACGGCCTCGGATGTCAGAAGGTACATGAGTGGATGTAACAGCTGCGCCATGTCCAAGAGTCCTCGCCATCTACCATCTGGCAAACTCCATCCTCTGCCCGTCCCCAACCGCCCATGGTCACACCTGGGAGTAGATTTCATGACCGACCTTCCTCCCTCTGATAATAACACATGTATTCTGATTGTTTTGGATAGATTTTCTAAAGCATGTCGTCTTCTTCCTCTGAAGGGTCTCCCCACTGCCATGGAAATGGCAGAACTGATGTTTAACCATGGCTTCAGGTACTTCGGAATTCCAGAGGACATAGTGTCGGATCGGGGCCCCCAATTCATCTCCCGGGTAAGGAAAGACTTTCACTCCCTCCTAGGTGTGGCCATCAGCCTGTCCTCCGGCTACCACCCGCAGTCCACCGGGCAGAAGGAAAGGAAGGTCCAGGAGATCGAACGCTTCCTCCGTACCTTCTGTCACGGCCACCAGAACTCCTGGAACCAATTCCTGGGGTGGGCCGAGTACGCACAAAACTCCCTCCGTCAACCCACCACCGGACTCACACTCTTCCAGTGCGTACTCGGCTACCAGCCACCCCTGTTTCCCTGGTCTGGAGAGCCCTCTGACGTTCCCGCGGTCGACTATTGGTTCTGGGAGAGCAAGAGGGTCTGGGACGCGGCCCGTCACCAACTACAACGGGCGCTCCGTAGACGCAGGACGGCAGCCGACCTTCGCCGTTCCGAGGCTCCCCAGTACCAACCCGGTCAGAAGGTCTGGCTGTCTACCCGGGACATTCGCCTGCGTCTACCCTGCCGCAAGCTTAGTCCCAGATTCATTGGCCCATTCACTCAGCAGATCAATCCGGTCACCTACAAACTGCAACTTCCTCCCGAGTACCGGATTCACCCCACATTCCATGTCTCACTCCTGAAACCTCACCATCCTTCTGTTCTTCCCTCCACAGAACCTGGCGAGACGGAAGCCCCCCCTCCTCTCCTCCTAGATGACGGCGCAGCCTACTCGGTCAAGGACATCCTGGACTCCCGGCGGCGTGGTGGGCAGCTGGAGTACCTAGTGGACTGGGAAGGATACGGTCCAGAGGAACGCTCCTGGGTCCCACGCAACGACATCTTGGACCCCTCCTTGCTGGATACCTTCCACTCAAGACACCCCAACCGACCAGCTCCCAGGGGTAGAGGACGCCCACCACGACGTCGGGGTCCCCGGCCCTCAGGAGCGGGTCCTGGGGAGGGGGGTACTGTCACAAACACGCCAGGTTCCACATCCACACAATCACGGCGCACACCCTCACCTGAATACTAATCATCACCACCTGTTCCGCATCACCTATCATCCACCACAGCACCACAAAAGCCACACACACGCACACAGTCATTGTCCGGTCACGTTCGCGACAAGATCATTCCTGCGCTAACTATTAGGACTAACTCCTCTTTACCTTCTCTCCAAGGATAACCTCCGAAGACTCTTCTTCCATCTTCTCTCCAAGGATTACCTCCAAGATCCTCCTAAACCCCACGGTGCGTGTGTGTGGTCCCCTCCTTCCCGGCACGGATCCCAACACCCATCCACTCCTCACTTCCCGCTCCTCTGCTTGTGTCCATTCAATAAATTACATCTTTCATCTGTTACTCCTCTGTCTCTGAGTGATCCGTAACACCTTGCATAACTGTGTAATAAAATACATGTTATTTATAAGTTACTTGCAAGGAAATGCATGTAGACTTTAGTCTACTTTTGGATGACTGTCAATGAAGAAATATGTTAATGCTGTTAAACCAAATGTACTATTTTTCAGGTAACTATGTAAACATGTTAACTACCCAAAAATTATCTCACTATAAGCTGCAAAAAGTTTTTTTTTATTTATTTAATTTTTATGTACTTGTGCTGAGTATGTTTATTTTGGAGTGGTAGTTTTCAATGTAATGACTTAATGTGACAATAAATAAATAAAATAAAATTTAATTGACGCCTATGACGATTTTACGATTTTATAAAATTTTATATTTTGTGGTCCAGGATCACAAATATAAACACTGCTAGAGAATTATATATATTTTTTAAAACCTTGAAAACATGCCTATGATGACAGTGACTAGAGTGAGTGAGTGGCGCAGGTGTTGCGAATTATCATTAATTCCACAGGCCTTGCTCCGTTCCCACGAATCTCGGCCCCGCCCCTCTTGTCACAATGACATTCTCACAAAATAAATGTTGTTGCACATTTTGCGACAATTTCAAAGTAAAATATCCACTGAGTGAAACTTAAAGCATGTTCAGTTTGATCTCAAACAGATTATGTAAATTTGGAAACGCTATTTTATGTTTGGAAGTGAGTGAGTTGCGCTAAAAAAGTTAATGATTTATCACATTGGAAAATAACATTCTACTTACACTAAAACACACCCTAATTTTAAACATTAGCTTTAACAAAATCAAATGTGAGAAAAATGGATAGATATTTTATACAAGTTTATGTGGTCTTTTATTTCGAGACTCATGTTGCAAAGAAATCGTACCTGAGTATCTGGGATCACAGGTGCAATGCTGTACCAGGTGAACTACCGAGCAATTTACTAAATCACAAAGGTCATAGATAGGGAGTTGGTTATGTGCTGCAACATCAAAATGTAATCACTGCCAAATAGATTTTTTACCCAGGCTCAGTGGAAAAATTTGCCTGTGACAACATTTCTGAAAAATGTCATTATGTTGCTTATTCTTGTTGCATGTTTTGCGACACTTTCAAAGTAAAATGTCCAGTAGATAAGCACTAAAAACATGTTCAGTTTGATCTGAAACAGATGACCATAAATCTGGCATTTTATTGTGTTAGATAAAAATGCATTTGCTGAAGCATTTATATGCTTTATAGCTTGCTTAAAAATCTTTGAGTTTTGTTATTTTGAGACTTGTGTTGCAATGGACTTGGCATCACATGTTCCAGGTGAGCAACAGAGCAAGTTTACTATGTCAAAAAAGTTATCCATATGGAACTGGTTATGTGATGGAAACTTAAAATCATGATAAAGGTGTTTTGAGGTCATAACAGTATTGTTATGAAAAAAAATACTTTTGTAGCTGTTGGAGTTTTACTGCCACTAGTGTCCATTTTAATCTGAAATTTCAGTGAATTGTATGTATAGGTACTTTATTATTATTTTGTTTTTTTGTTTTGGCACATTCTTTTCCAATGAGCCAAAGTATTTGTAATGGGAAACAGGTAAATTTAGCTCAAAGGGAATCATATAAGATTTAAAAGGGAATTTGAACAGAATCACTGTTTCACGGCTGATCACTGAGACGCCCTGCGATTCACTAAATGAGCCGTTTAACATCAAATCTGCACTGGATATTAATATCCAAAGTATAGTGAAAACACGATTAATTAGCACAGTAACAAGATTGGCAGTTTAAGACATTAACTTGTAAGCACAAAACATAAGATACTTATCTTTTCCATATGAATAAGGCTTTATTAGATAAATCTAAGACATATAAACTAATCTAACACATAAACGCACGTACTCACGCATTCACACAAGTTGCAGGAAGATCGAAAGTTAGGAAAGGATTAGTTTAAGAGAATGAAAATGTGAAATCCTAAGTTTACAGCAATACGTGAAATTGCATAGACATGAACAACCATCAATCACTTAATTAACCCTCGCATTGAGTTCCTCAATGAGGTTAAAATTATATTAGATAAACCAGTATAGAGTCTGGAGGTACTTGCATTGCCTGTGTAATGGGGTTCCCTTTGTTGTCATTGAAAAGGGAATTTCCCGAGGTTGCTGATTGGCTGGAAGTTCAGTAGTTGTTGAAGTGACGTCTTGGGAAGCCCGTGGTTGGGCTTTGGCTGACGACTCGGAGTTGTGTGGGCTGGTTGAAGTTGAACGGGCACTCGAGGTCAGACTCAGAGACACGGCGTTACAAAACTTAACTCAGAACACAAAACTCTCAAACGGAAAAGAAAAGAAACTAAAGTAAAAGAACAGAAGTAAAGTTTGACGAGACTAGGTGGTGTTTCTTCTCATCGTGGCTAAGTAGTAGCAGGCGTGCAGGCCGACGCATGCTGGAACAGCACTCAATGAACTTGAATTTGATGGTGTCTTGAGTATTTAAACTGACTTTTTGGCCACACCTCAAATGTTGTCTTGAACGATTAGATATTGTCTTTGCTCGGGGTATCATAAATCATATGTTATCTTATCAAGCACGTGGTCCGGATTTTCCCACTTTTGCAGGGTATAATTTTGGACATGATTCCTATAACAAGAATATGATACATTTGACAAATAACTGATGGTCAGAAACGTTTCAAGCAACCAGATTCAATCACATACATACTAAACATGAATATGAATCCTTAAGCTATCCAATAGTTATTAAAGACATACACAATAAGTGATTATAAACATGATAGTCAAACGTCTGGGTTACATATAAATGAATGGAGTTAAGCAATGGACTGATATTCATTTCTAAGTCATTTTGAGCTCATTTTGGTCCATCTACATCTATAAAAGACAGTTCCTGTGCCATTCTCTGACAACATAAGGATGTTCTGTGGAGACCAGAGGTTAAAAGGTCCCCTTAGGAATTTCAGTCTGGTTCTGTTAGATGGGGGGAAGTCAATCCAAGGATCTTGTTTACTCTCATGGGTTCACATGTGATGGTCGGATGTGCATCTCTTTGATCTTGATTACTTGCCCCAAATTTGACAATCTCTTCTCTGAATTGTCAATAATTGTTCTAATGGTGTTAATGTTGAAAGCTGTTCTGTCAAAGAGTTGATTGGTTGGTTATCTTGCTTCTGACATGTGGCACTAGGAATGATTTACGACCTCCTGTTGCCTTTCTGAGGAATTTGGCTCATGTTTCAACCACGGTCCTGATCGACTCTTTAATTTGTCTGGTTCGGGTCTGATACGGTACATATTATATATATATATATATATGTAAGTATCAATGTAAGTCATACCAATGATTTATTCAATGAAGTACGTAGGTGACAAATCATGGGGTACTGGTGCTGCTTCAACTCCTTTCTCCCTCTGTCATCAGACTCTATCTTACATTGGTCTACACTAGTCGTATCCAGAGGGAATCCTGTCTGGTCTAATGTACTGTCCCTCAACAGATTGGACTTCTGCCTCTTTTTGATATTTCTGCTCCAGTGGAGAGTTAAATAAATGTCCTGCTGGCCGGCAGCTCTAGACTCAGCCCCAGCACTTGCCGTTCCAGGCTGCACTGCCTTTCCAATAGCCTTTTAATTTGGGTCAGAGTGATTTAGAGGCAAAGCTATGCATGACAAATTAAGCACTTCGGAAGCAAATGTCTCCCCTGTAGCCTGAAGAGAGTCTGCTTGGTTACACAATAGACTTCGGCTCCGCAAGTGGCAATAAAAAGTTCTCAAACGCAGCGGCTTTTACAGAAACAGCCTGTGTTCTGAGAGAATATAAATGTTTTTGCCAATTCTGACCATGTGCAATGGTGGGTGAAAGCCAGCCACTGTAGACCAGCATAATGGCAGTTTTCTTTCTCGTGAAATTCTCCTACGAGCCTAACCCAAATAATGCTGATGTTCTGCATGTATCTGTGTTCAAATAAGCATACCTGAGTGATGGAAGATGCTTATTTATGTGTGTAGAAATATGAGCAGCTATGCGCAAGGGGCTATCAACCATAAATGCAATGCATTCATTTTCCGTCCCTTGCAAGACACTGTAAGGTCTTCAGGCTCCATCCAGCACAATGCCCTTGAAAGAGCACATCTTTCTTGATTACAAGTGTCTATAAACTGATGAATTGTATATGTTGAATGAAGGGTTGCTCTTGAGCTATTGTAGCCTAATTTTTTTCAAGGGCTCTCCATCACAATGATGATGGTTGAGGTTGAAATCCCAATTTGAAGCAGTTGCTGGTGATTTTACTTACATTACCAGCAGCTATACTGTACATTTTAAAAGTCAAAATGTGAAACCTTTAAATTTAGGAAGCATTTCCCCTATAATTAAATAATGTAGCCATTTCTGGAACAAATCAAGCTATATTTCTATAAATCCTGATATATGAAATTAAATGCATGATGCAATGAAAATGTCTGTACATGCCCCACAACACATCTATAAAATAGCACATAAAAAAGTACATATTTTGTTTTCTTTAAGGGTTAAAGCATAAAATGGCTTAGGAGAAGTCTTATGGTTATTTTGTAAGTTGAGCAAGCTGTTTTATGGATAAAATGAAAATATCTGTATAATGTTAAAGGGTAGTTCACCCAAAAAATGACAATTCTGTCATTATCACAATTCTGTCAGTTGACAATATAGCCATGAATGTCCATAGTATTTTTATTTTTTTATTTTTCCATATGGAAGTTAATGGCTACCATCAGCTGTTTAGTTACAAACATTCTTCAGAATGTCTTATTTTGTGCTCAACAGAAGAAAGAAACTCATACAGGGTTGGAACAACTTGAGAGTGAGGAAATGATAAGAGAATTTGGTAACACTTTCTATGAAGCCTGTATTTATAGTACATTATAAGGGTATTTTTAAGGCATTATAATGAATGCATAATGCATTATAAAAAAAAAACTTATAATAGCTTGTATCATCTCATGAATATTCATAAGAATAGTTTTAATATATTATAATATTTACTTATTTGTGGTTATAGCTTTTAAGAGTATGATTATTTATAACACGAACATGTTGCATCCACTTTTTACAATGGATTATATTTCTCATAGTTATAATGCATTATAAAACTCATATCTTGCCATATTTCTGTTGCTATTTTACTTAAAATGGTCAAAGAACACTTATAAGTAGTAGTAGTAGTAATAATAATAATAATAATTAACTTATTTCAGACAGCCATAAGATCAGATATCAGATCAGAATAAGCAATGTCAACAATATCAAGATATGATACAGTACTGTAAATGAAGTAGATTTAATATGGAGTTAATTGTGTGTTATAAATAATCATACTCTTAAACTTATAACCACAAATATGTAAGTATTATGATGTATTATAATTGTTATGATTATTCATGTGTTGATACAACATGTTATAAGTTTTTTTTATAATGCATTATGCATTAATTATAATGCTTTAAGAATACCATTATAATGTTTTATAAATACAGGCTGGTGTAAGTGTGCGACATTCTTTGACCATTGCTGCTGGGTTTTGCATTGACTTGTCGCCATCTTTTTTTTTTTTCTTAAAAGTTTTTTTTTCTTTTCTTTTTTTTGTAAGTTAAACAGCATACAGTAATTATTGGGTAAATGATGAATTGTGTGCTTCTGCTTTAATTTGTTATTTTCTATGCTTTATTTATGTGATTTTTTTAAATTAAATTAAATGTAATGCATTTAAAGTAAAAAATTCATAAAATATATACATGTAAAGTTATATATATAAGATTAGGTTTATTTGTTTTTAAAGAAATTTCAATAAATGAGCGAATGTTTTGACTATATTATTGCACATTGCCACTCGTCCTCCTTATAAATAACAGTTGTGGTGACACTTGCATCTCAAATCATAAAAAATGCCTTATTTTTAACTTCTGTGCACTTTGACTGGGACTCCATTTATTAGTTGTTTTTCTCCACTGCCGTGTCACCTTGTATGGATCAGTCGCTCATGGGAGGAGAGCAGTCCAAGTGTCTAAGTGTCACTCAGACTATCTATCAGCGAGCACTCTGGGTAAACCGAACACTGTGTTTGCATCAAATTAGTAGTGTGTGTCTCCAAGGGAGCTGGATGCTTGTCTTTTCCCCTGCTCTCTGTCTCGCTGTACTGATGAGATAGACGTAGGAGTGATGGAGGTCTTTCCTCTGTGTTGTGGAGATAAGTCTAATTCAAGTCGTGAATGCATTTAGGACTCCGCTCGCTGATAGAGCTCCTCTGATGAGCCCATTCAAATCCTTAAAGGATGCCCTACTCCACCCATCCCAATTTCGGGCAGATTGCCACGCGATAGTTGCGTAATCTTGTCAGAGTGGTAATGCCTCATTTTTGATGTGCAGTATCCCATTATTTCTGGGCGGCTGATAGGAACTTAATTAGAAACATAATGGATCTGCCGCACATCAGACAAGGCTAATTAAGACGGCCTGGTGTGCAGGGATAATTGGGGTTTTTGTGAAGACCTAGGGTCAGATGGACTCTTTTTTAAATTCCAGGCCCCTCTGGTCTGCGTGTTCAGGTCAGTCACTCATGAGATCTTAGAGACCACAACGGGCAGACGCTTCCTTACTTAAACACTTGCCAAATATCCAGAGGAAGAGAGGTATTTTATTTGACGTGAACAGTGTCATTTCTGTCTATGTTCATATGTTTTCACCTATACCAGTTGCTGCTTACCGGGTGCATTTTGTGCACACTGACATACTATATTTAGCTGATTAACCTTCTGGAGTCTGAGGTGGACGTGTTTTAACATGCCCTGACATTTGTGCTTATTACAGTTACTTGACTATTTTAATTACAAAAGTCTGATTAAATGTTACAGTTTTGAATGATGCCTAACTCTCATCTGTAAAAATACAAATGATGGAACAATATAGAGCAGTTGTTAAAAATTTCATTCCTCAGGTGGTGGAATAATAGCTTATGTTTATTAATGATAGTTTGTGTTCAAGTCCACCTAAGTCGTGTCTGAGCCTTTAATCAATTGAGTCTGAGCTGAGCCAGAGACCAAATTGGGCCTAATCGGACTCAAGTCCAAATCGAGTAAGAGTTCAACTAAACACTACTGTTTGTCAGTATCTTAGTAAATGGTACCTGAAGAGCAGAACATGCACCTCTTATTTTTGATTGTGGCTGTGTGTTTTTGGGTTTTATATGATGAAAGGTTAGAACTTAGACAAGGTAGAAGGCATTTTTTCTTTTTCTTTGAGGAAATGAGGCTGTGAGGGATGGCACATATGGGCCCTGAGACAAGAACCAACGTTTCTTTCACATGTCTAAATGCACTAAATGCACAAGACCTTGAGCATTTGGAGTGGGTTTCTCCTTGGGAAGAACCCCTTGGTCTTGAGCCACCACTGTAGGAGTCTTATGTACAGCAGGCCAAAAGGTATCACATCAGACCCAACAGTTTTCGAAACTTCTTGACAGTGAATGACTGGCCTTCTCTTACTCTTTCGCGACTGCAGTGAGGATCGAAACCATCCAAGCAGGAGACAAACATGCATGCATCGGGGGTGGAATCTCACACCATGTCCAGATAAGTGCTTCTCTGTAATGGAGAAAGCTCACTTTTTTGGCATTCAGTCTTAACCCCAGCTCTTTCATATGGGTGAGAACGAAATCTCAATGCCGAACCACTGTCTGCTACGATTAAGCCAATATCAACCAATCATTGATATAATTCTGTATGCGGATGCCCTGGAGTCGCAGTGGAGCCAGAGCAGCATCCACATACTTGGAGAAAGAGTGGGGTGAGAGTGTGTCTGTGAAATATATTACCAGGTAGAACCTGGTATTGGTAAGCTTCGTGCCCAGAACAAAACTCAGGAATTTCCCATGTTGAGAAAGGATGGAAAGCATACATCTTCAGATCCATCGTGTGAACCGGTCCTCAGACCTGATCTGAGACACGACCTTATCTAAAATAGAACACAGTCACCCCTGCAGAGAATGGAGCCTGCAGGACCTCCAGCACTGAACCAGCCGGGCAGTGAATTGGGTTGAGCTGGCGATCTTCACATCAAGAAGTGAACATTCTCCACTTGACATTCAACAGATCAACCTTCTGTTTAGAAGCCTTTGGCCTGTGAGCGGTACTTTGAGTCCCGATATTCTGGGGGAGTACAAGACGTGACGCTCCCCAAATGAGGAGCTGGATCAAGATTCAAGTGAAAAGTTCCCACTATAAGGTGTAGTAGGCTTCTGAACCACGAGAGAGTGCACTAGATCTAGGGAGAGCAGGCAGAGAAAGGGCGAGCCCATCTTCAACCCATCCACTAGATACATGTGTGATTCCCGTGATCTCAATCGCTGCATGCTTCAGCAGCAGCGGGACTGGAACTGCAAGATCACAACTCTGACATTTTATTGGGACAGACAATAATAAATAGAACTGACACACACAGAGAGCTTCGCTGAATGACAGAAGCTGCTGGTGTATCCACAGCACATGCTTTTAACCTCCCTGGTGTCTACGTCACCCCGCTTTTGATGTCTCACCCATCCAGTGGACTGATTACACACATGATTCAGAGCATGGTCACTCTGAAGGCGTTCCCAAAGCTTTCGATGCAGCTCGAGTTCCTGAAGGGGAAATAATTATTTCAAAGCAACAGGAAAATTACTGGTTGATGCAGGAGGTAGAGAGCTCACGATGAAAACCGGAAAACTTGAAAGTCTTTTATTGATAATCCACAGGCAGTGGAAAGTTACATCCAAATAGCACGAAATACAAGTAATACCCAACAAAGACCATAAGAGAGTGCAGAACTTAAGTAGGTTGGCCAATGAGGAAAAGGCAGGTGAGGATGATTAACGAATAAAGACACAAAAAGGGCAAAACTAGGTCAAAGAGGGAAGACTGAGACATTCAGTTTACATGGACAACAATAATCCGATTTTTATCCCAATTAAAACAATACTCTAATTAATAATCTAACATGTAAACAGAGATTTTTGACTTCCTTAATCTGGCAAAAGTCATACTAGAAGTAAACAAATCGAATTAAGACATGTAGAGTTTTCCAATTTTAGTCACACTATCGAAGTGCAGCATAAACAAATACACACCTTTATCACACTATTACCACTGTGTAGGATTTTTCACCACATTTTGCGACAGGAAATACACGGCAGTGGTCAGCCATTTGTATAGCGCTTTTCTAGGCACTCAAAGCGCTTACATTGTCAGGGGGTATCTCCTCATCCACCACCAGTGCGCAGCATCCACCTGGATGATGCGACGGCAGCCATAGTGTGCCAGAACGCCCACCACACACCAGCTTACTGGTGGAGAGGAGACAGAGTGATGAAGCCAATCAGCAGATATGGGGATTGTTAGGAGGCCATGATGGTCAGAGGCCAATGGGCGAATTTAGCCAGGAACTATGTATAGTATGACAAATAATTAACTGCACTCAAAGCTTTCTGTAAATTCAGAATGAAACACCCAAAACTGTATATGGCATCATAATCAAGACAAACAAAATGTTTATATGTGAAATTCTGGAGGGTACATTAGATGCCGCCGCGTTGTGTCGTAATGACGTGTGTAATCACTTGATCTATGAACTATAATATGTAAAACAGGAACATGAAAGAAATATTCTAAAAATAATTAATGTAAACACCTTAATCATAATATCGTGTTATTTAGAATAAGGTAAATAATTAGATTACTGATGTCTATGTAAACTTTGTCATTAAATGACACAGTAATATGACAACGACAATGTATTTATATAGCACAATTAATTACAACTTATAGGAAGTAAAACATTCTCAGGCTTACTGAGGGCAAATAATCAGTCTTAATAAATATATTAATCAAAAAAACAAATGAAATATTTTGACACATCGATATTTCTCCCAGCTGTTTAGGTTCACTTAAGACAAAACCTACTACATTTACATGCATAGTGTCCAAGACTGGCATTTTGACATTACTTTTGGTGTAAGTGTGCAGCAAGAACATGCAAAAGAGAACTTAATTCAGCATTCACACGCTGACTGAGAGGCAATTTCAGTGAACTCGCTTTTAAAAGTAATACATTGCAATATTGCGTTACTCCCTAAAAAGGTAATTTAGTAATGTATGGAAAGTAATGTTACATGTATAAGCATTGAAAATATATGAACATTTTTGATTGTACTGCATGTTAACTTGCTTATTTTGTTCAAGAGTATCATCTATTTCAGTCCACAAGAAACTATGATCTAAACTACATTGACAGCTGTAGACCCAAGCACACATCTTTGTGATGATGTTCATGAATGTTCACTGGAACTATGCTTTCAGGAAACATTGAATCATTGAACTAGGTTGGTCACAAAGGAACGTGCCTCAAAATTGGCTAACAATGTTTTTGGGAAAAACACATCAGTGAAGTAACACATCACCAATGCACCAATTCTCCACCAATGGTTTTAATTTAGGGCAGAAGTCGGTTTCTCTCTTTTCAAGTATTGGTGATCATACAAAAAGAACCTGGTGAATCCAAATTAAAAGAATATTTTACCCACCCATACTGCCATCATTTACTTACCCTAATGTTGCTGCAAACCAGTGTTGCTTTCTTGCTTCCATGGATCATACAATAATTTTTTTAGGTGTGATGGTGAATCAGAAGCAAATATTCAAACAGTACAATGAGAGGAACAGTTTTGAATCAATTGTAGCACTTTATTTTACAGTCCTGTTATTCATGTACATACAATAACTACAAAAACCAGGTACTTACCCTGAACCTACCCCTAAAACTAACCTTACCCCATGTAGTTACCGCACATTACAGTACTTTCTTAGGTAGCAACACTGTAAGTACACTGTAAAAATGGTTTTGGAGAGCGGTGCATGCAGTTTGTCTGGATCACCAAGAGTTTGCTCTCCACACAGGAGTGTTGATAATAATTTATGCTTTTTAGAGTTGTTATGGCACTCACAATGTACATTACAAAAATACAAGAGTAGTTATATAAATAAATTGGATTTTTCTGCCAGTAATTTCAGTCAAAAACAGATGACAAAAACCTACAAAAGGTAAATTAATACTTACTGTATCAGACTGAAGAAAATATTGACCAACATATATTATCAGTAAACTGTTGTAATAAATAAAATCTTATTTATGATAGGCAGCACCTTTAGCAAGACAAGATGATTTTGTGACATTAGGTTACACTTAATTATAAAGTGTCCTTATTACAGTGTAATTACACAACAATTTACTGATATTACTATTGTAAATACATGTAATGTGTAACAAGTAAAATAAAGTGTTACTTGATATCTTGTTTATTATGTCTTAACCTGTTACCTGTAATAATAATTACTTTTGGATATGATATTTTGATCTTTAAGTTTTACATTATAAAGCTTGTATTAATCAATAATAAATAAAATATGGTTTACTTTGTTTTCTATTTGTGCTTCTAAAACATTGAGAAGTTAGCAGAAAATATTCAAAGCTACAGTGTCTCTCCTGATGCAGGCTTAAAGCTGAATCCAACCAGATTTTACACTGCTACAGAAAGATAATACACACTAACACCACATATGTTTTATTAGAAGTATGTTATTGAAAACAGCTGTCTGAATTATTACATGATAATGTGTAAAATTATATATTAAACAGTAGGGCCTGGGATTTCAAATGATAGATAATGCATTCCCATTGTGAAAAGAGAATTTATTTCACAACATGAGATGCAGGCAGGCCTGTGAGTTCTTGGGAGAGATTTATATTACTCCACTGAGTGAACAAAATAAGGGGGCTGCAGTTTTGCTTGAGAAACCCTGTGGAGTTCCAAAGCAAGCAGCAGCGATAACAAGATCATGTCCAAGCCTTTTATCGAACAGCGTGAACAGCACAGGAGTTCAGAATCAGTGTCTGGGAAAATTCATTATTTTTCCCTGCTAACAATGATCAATGGCTGTCAATGGACACACTGAGACCAGGCCTCGCTTAAATAGATCTTATTGGTCTGATTGGAGCGTGCTGCGGATCGACCGCTCTCCTCTGATCAATACCGGTGAGATGGCCAGTGAGAGATTGCATTTTTGAGAAACCTGGGGGTGTGCATCTTTGTGTGTCTCCATGTATTTGTGGATGGCGGAGGCTACAGCAGTAGAATAAGCCTGGGGAACAAGTGCGCAGGAGAAAAGATGGCTGAAACCCAGGTGACAAAGAGGCCTAATTAACTGTAATGGCTGCGGCTTTTATATGATCACAAAAGGCAATTATTGGGCAGTTGCTCCCAGAGGTGGAGATTTGGCATAGCCTCACATAGTCAGGATCTCTGCCAATCACAAAGACATACTGTACATAAAACAGGAATATGAATTCAGGCACAGATGCTATGTGTATTGTGAAAATTTGCAACTGGTTAGTTACTCCCTTCAGACTCATTTATCCCTAAGTGGTCGTAAAATGAGCAATAATCGAGAAAAAGCAACAAATTAAGTGCTGGGTTCTTTTACTGACAAATATGCAAAAAAGAAAATGAACTACTAAATTTAAAGCATTGATATATTATTTTAAGACACTAAATTAATGTATGTGTTATTATAGGATTCACCATTATTGTATTTACAGTGGCCATTCAACCAGAACAGAAGTAAGTCACCGGCAAAGCAAACCAATATCTTTGACATGGTCGGATGAGTCATAAGCTATCAAGAGAAACTATTGCGATTCTCTGTTCTCTTTAAAGTTCAAATGTCTGACCTCTTTTCGACAAAAGAAAGGCTGTCCACGGCCCCTATTATAGCTTTACACGACCACAACAGCCCTGTGCTCTATAATATGACCCATCTATAAGTCAAACAGAGTGCCTTAAAATGGATTTGTGTGTCACCTGGTGGGTGGTGCATGTGAATACTAATGACAGGCTTTTATAATTTATAACTCTTTCCTGATCATGTTTATACGGTACACAAATTATAACAAAAAATGGTCATAAAGTGGGTATAAAACAGTACACGCACTGGCAAGATCAAGTCATGGTAGATATTTTACGCGCTCTAACGCAATATTAAAAACCAACACTATTGAAATAACAAACAAAAATAGAAATTTCTTTGCTGACATATAGATTTGTGAACAAAACAAAACAGTTTAGTTAGCGGCTTTTTTCTTTCTTTTTGGTTTTTGTTTTCTTCCCTCTCCCGGAATGGCGATTCCAGCAGTCCGTCTCCTATGCCTGGAGCAACTGGACCGTTCGCAGGAGGACCATACCAGGGACTTTCTAGATCTGGCGTGCCTTACCCACTTCCCCCGACCGCTTGCTCTCAAATTTCTTCTACACTGGCCTGAGCGAGCGGTGTAAGGCACGCTTACCAACGAACGGTCCCCGAGAGGATTTCGTGGAGTGGGTGCTGGAGAAAAATGGATCTTCATGGACCATCTGCACCGGTGAAGAGGATATCTCCAGCCCCACTCCCGACCCAGAGACCAGCCAGCCACCATCACGCCGCACGGAGCCAGAGCCCACCGCAGCCGCAGAGCCCGAGCCATTCACAGACAGGAAGCAGGACCTCGAGAGCTTGACTGACCAGGTGTGTGTGAGTCTTAGTGGAGATCGAGGGCGTGGAGGAAAGCCCTGCCCACACTTCCGCGGCAGAGGGTGAGCTGTATTCGGTCTCGGGAAATGATATGGAGCAACCATTGGATCTAATGGGCTGGTCTATGGAGGTAATTCCTGAATCCCCTGTTTGTCCGCTGGTTCCGCCCAGCCCTGATCCCCCTGTATACCCTCTCAGTCTCCCACTCCTACCTCCTCCAGTCAGTTCCTCTGCTCCATTTCCACTGGTTCCGCCCAGCTATGAATTTTCTGTTTCTCTGCTGGTTCCGCCCAGCCCTAAATTTTCTGTGTCTCCGCTGGTTCCGCCCAGCCCTGAATTTTCTGTTTCTCCGCTGGTTCCGCCCAGCCCTGAATTTTCTGTTTCTCCGCTGGTTCCGCCCAGCTCTGAATTTCCTGTGTCTCCGCTGGTTCCTCCCAGCCCTAAATTTTCTGTTTCTCCGCTGGTTCCGCCCAGCCCTGAATTTTCTGTGTCTCTGCTGGTTCCGCCCAGCCCTGAATTTTCTGTGTCTCCGCTGGTTCCGCCCAGCCTTGAATTCCCTGTGTCTCCTGTATTCCCTCCCAGCCTCCCTCTCCCACCTCCTCCTAGACCTGCCAGTTCCCCTGCTCCACTTCCGCTGGTTCCTTCCAGCCCTGATCCTCCTGTGTTTCCTCCCATTCTTCCTCTCTCTCCTCCTCCTAGACCAGGCAGTTCCTCGACGTCATTGCTGCTGGTGCCAGTCTGTCCCGCAGCTCACCCTCAGTCCGCGCCTTCTGGGCGCGATGGTTCGCCGCTGGACTGCCAGTCTCCAGCTCCGCCTTGGCGTATTAAGGCCCTGTCTCCGCCTCCAGCGTCTGAGCCCTGGACTCCTCCTCGGTCCTTCGACCCAGCGGCTCCGCCTTGGCTCTTAGCTCCCTCGTCTCCACCGTGGCCTGGCATCCCACCTGCTCCCCCGGGCTCCCTCGTCCCTCCGGCTCCACCTTGGTCAGTCGTCGACCATCCGCCGCCTCGGGACTCCATTCCTCTGGCTTAACCTCGTCACTCCATCCCTCCGGCTCTGTCAGGCTCCTCCTTCCCTCTGGTTCCACCTCCATCCTCAGTCACTCCGGCTCCACAGCGGTCTTTCAGGACCCCGCCTCCGCCTTGGTCGCCTGAGCCTTCTGCTCCACCTAAGCCCTCCGGATCCTCAACGTCACCCTGGCTCTGCGGCTGCGCTGCTCCATCTTGGGCTCCTCACCCACCGGTGCAGTCTCCGCCTGTCGGCCCCCTGGTGTCGTCGGCTCATTCTCCACCATGGCTCCTCCCGCCGTCGACTCCACCGTGGATCTCCGTCCTGGCTGGTCTCTGGTGGACCATCTGGCTCCTCCTGCTCCGGGCTCCTCCCTGGCTCCTCCCTCCATCCACTCCGCCCTGGTTCCATCCTCCTTGCTCCCTCTTCGCCTGCTCCTTGCCTGCTCCTCACCCGCCTCCAGAACCCCCACCCTCCTTCCGCTGGTATTCCTCTTGCGGTGCGAGGACGCACCTTTCCGGGAGGGGGTGAACTTTTACGTTCATGGATTTCTGTTCCCTTATTTGGTCACCTTCCTTTTCTTGTTTTGGTTAATTGATTATTCCCCACCTGTCTCCAGTTCCCTCATTACCTCCTTTGTGTTTAAATACCCGGTCTGTTCAGTTCCTCCTCATCCGTGATTGTCTATGTTAAAGCTGTTATTTGTATGTTAACGAGATATTGTATTGTGAGTGTAGTATATTGTCTGTATTCTCCTTCTATCGTCAGTAAACTCCTCGTTTGATCCCGACCCTCCTCAAGCTCTTTGTCTTTCGTTTAGCATACACCCCTTACTAGAGCATGAAATGACAGAAGCAGCCATTTTGTCGGTGCTCCTAGTTAGCAAAGCAACATTAAGAGGACTGGTGAAGTCTGTGGGGTTGAAAAGTAAAAATGTAAAGTCTCAAACTAGTGGGACACCATCTAGTACAGGTCATTCCTGCCAGGAGGGTATAAGTTTGGGTTGGTTGCGAGCATTAGCAGTCAAGCTCAGCAAGCGCCATGCCAGCAGATTGTGACCAGCCTAATGCAATTACATGGCCAGCCCTACCAGGCCCAGGCCTAAAAAAACAGGGTTAGTGATTTGCCCTCCACTCCAGTGCTCAGGCTAGCTGCCATCACCGGCTAATCCCCATATTAGACACATGCTGGCAGAGATGAAGAAATAGCCCAGTGACTTATGGCAACGGATACAGACCCTGTGACGGCATCCAGTGAAGTTTACTGACATCTGAACAGAGGGACCTGCCTGGGTCTGCATTTCCCTGGTTCCCTTGAAATACATGAAGCGAGTTAATCCAGTTAGCCATTGACATGTGTAAATACACACGCACTATTGTGCGTGACAACCATTTAAATTCCTCGTACAAGAGGAAACTGAGTTTTTTTTTTCTTTTTTTGAATGCATGAACTAAATACACACATTGCACCACAACTTCCTCTATTTTAATGATTCCACTTTAGCAGTACTTTAATCAAGCCTTTATATACTGCATTATAAATTAATACACTATAGGATAAACAAACATCTTACTTTTATGGAAGCTTGTTTCAGCCATGAGATCAAAAAAGTATAAAAGGTAATTGCGACAGTTCTGACTTTTCTTTCTTTTTTTTATGCAAGTTTAGATATTGCAGTTTCAGAAAAAAGCCAGAATTGCAAGACGTTAACTCATAATAGTGATAAAGAATTGTGAGATAAAAACTAAAAATCACAACTGCCTTTCATGACAAGACAAATTCAGAATACAAGAATTAAAGTTTTTTTTATATCTCGCAATTCTGACTTTTCTCAAAAATATGAGTTTATATCTAACATTTTTTTTTTTTTTTTTGCAAGCATATTTCTCAAAATTCTGAGTACTTTTCTCAAAACTGTGGGGAGAAAAGGTTAGAATAATAAGACAGAAAATTGAAATTACCTTTTTTTAAGGGAGGTGGCAATATATTGCATATTGCATACACCTGTAAAAAATATATCATTGAACATTGAATTACTAACTGAACTAATTATTTTTACCTCCTCTGTTAGCTATCAAGCACAAATTCAAATGGGCAACATTTAAAATGCTGTCCTATTCTTGGTTTAAATATCTGAAATAAAAATAAATGAAAATAGGTGCTAAACATGTTTTAATGCATTGTTCTCTTAAAAGAAATGTCAGAGTGTCATGTATAGATATATGTCAAATATGTCAGGTGTTAGACATTTTTAATGCATTATGTATAAAATATATTTTATACAGGCTTAAATGGCATTATTATTATTATTGTTATTATTATTATTAAAGATATATTAGGGGATTTTATATTTGTAACAGTTCTCCAATTTGCATAAAGTGAGCTGTTGACATTGCTGAAGGTGAACGAATGACTCCATGAGTCTGGGATACCCACTGAGATTGCTAATAATTGCTGCTTTGATGCTAAAAAGAGAATATTAACCGATAGCAAACTCAGCAGTGTGCCAGCCAAATGGACAGCAAGTTAAATGAGAAAAGATCAACGTTAGCGTTCTTCATTCAGAAACATACCACTTTCTAAATTACTGCACGATGGGTCAAATCTCACAAATTACTTTTGAAAGGTTTTTGCTCCTGTGAGACAACTGGATGTGCATGTTACACTGCTTCTGCCAAGATTTCATCTTTAGCAGTCTTTGAAGTAAAAAATATCACATTTTTGGTGAATTAATGTTTAATCGTTGTATTTTGGAGTTTTGTACTTTTGCAGGTCTTTGTTCTGAAATGGATGTGGATAAGCATATATACCATGCATTACATACACACAAAAGAGTGCACATCTTGAATGAATAATTTTTAATGTAAATGCACTGCTTACGTATAGCTTTATTTGGAACACAGAAAAAGTGGCTTGTTTTGACAGCATGCATTTTTCTTTTTTTTCTACAGGTTTAATGAGCTTTTAATTGGCAGTTACTTCTAGCTGATCACACGTGCCTGAACCGTGAGGGAAAGAATTTGATCTTTTTAATTTTCATGCTAGACGAAAACAAACTCATTACTAAAGAACCCCCAGTGTAAATATGCAGTAAATGCTTTCTTCACAGGGTGTCAGCTTTATCAGTGTGATCTCTCACAGCGGGCGGCCTGGAAATTTGTAAGAATTCACATCAAAAGCCTGCTGAAATTGGACATCTCTGTTAGAATATATAGTGTAATTTTACAGAGCTCTAAGCAGAACATTTTCTTTCAGATCACACAGAATCTCTTATAATGCCCAGGTTACATCATCTACCGTCCATTTTTTATCTAACCATCTTAGAGTAGATGAGTTCCGATGCTTGCTCCTGCAGAGCCTAAAATGTTCATCTTCAATAAGAATAAACTGATCTCAAGGGCACCACTATGGTTTCTGGGACCCTGGCATATTCACTCTGCACCCTTTCCGATTGTGTTCCGGGGGGGCCTTGAGGGAGAAACGCGATTGCGATTACCCCTCCAACATTGGGCCTTTGAATTGTCCTATCCACCCCCCCCCCCCCTACAACACTCCTGACTGATCCCATGAATACTTTTAGCTTCAAGTCTTTGTACTCTGCTAAAGACAAAGTATTGTTTCCTCACTGAAAAACACAAGAGCTTTTCCATATTTAATGCAGCCATGAGAATAAAAAGAGAACAAGCACTTAAGAGCTTAGAGTATCATAAAAAAGTAGAGTAAAATGAAAATACATGTTTTCATTAAACATATTAAAGAGATTAAGAGGAACCAAAATATCTATTACATTTTTACTTTTCCCCCCTCTATGCATACTTCTATGCGTACTTCCATTATGGCTTAAACCTCGATTAAATGAGTCATTTTCTCTGCAGTTAATAACTAGGTGCTCAGTTTGCCAAATTAAACGTTTTCTGAAAGACTTTCTGCCATAATAAACCTTGCGTAAAGTTTATCTTTTATTTCAGCTCATAAATTTTCCCCAAAATCTTGCATACATTTGGTCAGCTGTGACATATGTTACTCTTTTCCTCATTATCATTCTTTATGGAGCATTGCAGTGGCTTCTTTATGATTCACCATTTTGCCCCCCCCCCCTCCCCCATTTGGCTTTTTAGAAATGAATAAAAGTTTGTTATCCATTCCCTGGTGGATACCTTCATATATCCATGAAACAATGCAGTGCGTGAAGAAATCATGAACGACATTTAAAGCTTTCCCTATTTGAAGTGCCCTAGAAAATAGGGGTCCGAAATTAATTTTATTTTTCTCCTAATTGCTCCATAGATAAATGACGACTGAAATATTGGCCACATTTGTAGCAGTGGCATATTTTTCAGTCGATTTTACTTACAGTTTGTAGGTTTTTTAGCAAGCTGAGACCATGGTGTCATGTTGTATAAAGGAGTGTAATCAGCCAGCGAATGGATCTGCCTGCAGGCCGACCGTTTATTATTTACTAAAGTAGGTAAAAGGAGGTTTGACATTGCTGGCAGACATTATACAACAAGCAGCAAGTAGTACATCAAGTAGACTTTGTATGTGAGCCTTTGCGTGCTGGGAAGTCACAAAAGTCTGTCCCATTAGAATAAGGCTCACAAATAGAGTAGAGAAGGTAAATGGGATATTTATCAGTGGTAGGCACCAGGGAAATTTCTTTGAAAACAAACAGCTGTGTTTTATTGAAGGAAAAACACACTGCGTCTTAGATGCAACCATTCCCATTTGCAAACACAATACTGACCGAATGACCTGTTTGTTTTCTGTTGTTTGGAAGACGACTTCAAACTTTATAATGCAGCCAACTTTTCTTCCAAGGAAAGAAAGAGGGAGAGAGGTAGATAAAGAGAAAACTATTTGTTATGCATTGGCAAGGGTTACCACAGCCTGTTTTGCTGGACCCATGTTTGGAAGCTATCGATTGGAGAACATTTAGTGGTATCTGTTGGAGGCTTGCAACTGTATCCATCTGTCGGTAGGCATTGACATTCAGATAAAAGGACCACAATATCTATATCCAATTATGTTTATGTGTAATTTTATTGACCAATGTCTCTGAAGACATCCTGAGCTTCTCCCTTAAGAGAAACACTCATTAGAAAGGCTCAATAGTTTAACAAACTTAAAAGAAACATGGCGCAGGATACCATTAGGTTTATGGTACATTGAGAAACTATAACAGCACTTTCAGGAAGCAGAAAAAGGTACTTCACTTAGTATGAGTGGATTTACAGAAACAGTTGGATAAGTAAAAGCCCATTAATTTGCTCCATTAAGTAATTGATTTTTAGTGAAAACACTTTAAAGACTGGACTAGAATGAGCCCTATGTTTATAAAACGATGATATATGCTTAGAAAATGTGTATGTTTTTCCCTTTAATTTGTAAAAAAAATCTGGTCAAAAGAGCATAATCTTCCACTCCCATGTAGCATTCCAAATGGCATAAAATCGTGAATATAAAATGCACCACTTCCCTTTCAGTAGTTTAATATTGTGACATTATTTTTCATTCGGCAACACCATTTACAAATGCTTCATGGGATGAGTAGTTTGTTCCCCCAATAAGAACATTAAGTCTTTCCCCACCAGCATTCTTTAAAAAGACAATAGGTTTCATAAAAAAAACAGCATTTTGAGCAAATAGCTGATAATTATTATTATTTTTTAATTAAATACTACATCTGGGATCTTGTGCATTTTCTGCTTGGGAGCGAAGCACACAAAGTCAGCTCTCAAAGGAATTCACCTGCATTGCAAGCGTCTTCTTCCTCACCCACCGGATCCAGTGCCCCCTATCTGGGATCGGAAGCATGCTCAGAGGTTTCTTTCACCCGGGTAGAGGGCTTGATGCTCCACCTGTCTTCCTGTGAAGAGGTTGACATGGAGGGCATCAATGAGGACTCACCCCCTCAATCGCCTCAGTATGAGGAGCTGTTGAAGGTGGTTACTCGTGCCATGGCCAAGCTGAACATTGTGTGGCCCATGGAGAAACAGACTGATCCACATAAAAAACAAGCTAGACAAAAAATTTCTGTTGAACAAGCCACCACCTCCATGCCGAAGCCTGCCTTTCTTTATCCACCTCCACACTGAGGTGTTGAAATCGTGGGCTAGACCTTTCTCTGCCCTATCTTCAGTCCCACCTCCAGTCATTAGATCAACATGGCGGGGTTGAGTGATCATGGTTACAGGGCAATGCCCCTGCGTGAGGACAGACAGCTGAAGGCTCCAACATTGCCCTCCAAGCTGCAGCGTACTACATCTAGCTTGGTGGGCAAAGGGTACATGGCAGTGGGTCAGACTGGTGCATGTTTGCACACTATGGCAGAGTTACAAGCATACCAAGCCGACCTGCTGAAGGGGCAAGATGAGGGTGAGGAGATTAGGGAGAGGATATCACCGAGCTCTGCAGAACTGCTGATTTGTCTCTCCGCGCCACCAAAGAGACACCCGTACTTTCGGTAGGTCTATTGCATCACCTGTGG
Organism: Carassius carassius; assembly: GCF_963082965.1. Taxonomy (NCBI): domain Eukaryota; kingdom Metazoa; phylum Chordata; class Actinopteri; order Cypriniformes; family Cyprinidae; genus Carassius; species Carassius carassius. The sequence goes on along the minus strand of NC_081755.1, from coordinate 21,256,461 downwards.
TGGCAGAGAGACACTTGTGGTTGACCCTGTCTGACATGAAAGCGAAGGGCAGGGTCACTTCAGGGCACCGAACTAACTGCTCTGATTACACCAGAGATCAGTCTCGAGAGACTGATTCCCTTAGTAGACTATCTGGCAGCGTAAAAACGTCTGCCAACTGTGTCTCCATGGGTCCTGTACACTGTAGAAAGAGGCCACTTCATTATGTTCGGTTCTTCTCTGCGTCGTTTCAATGGAGTCATTCCCACCCTGGTGGGCCTCGAGCAAGCTCTGATAATGGAACAAGAAGTAAACACTTAAAATCTCTTGAGGAAGGAGGCCATCGAGGTGGTCCCTCCAAGCAACAGAGAGCTCAGGTTTTACAGCGTGTACTTCATCGTTCTAAAGAAGGATGGAAGGTTGCTTCCCATTTTAGATCTGTTGAACCACTCAGTCATGCGAGTGTTCAGGAGTGAAATGAAGTTCAGGATGCTCACAATCAAGCAAGTCATGTTTCAGATTTCAATTTCTGAGGACTGTTTTGTCATGATCAATCTAAAAGACACATACTTCCATATCTCCATCCTTCCCCATCACAGGAAGTTCCTAAAGTTTGTTTTTCGGGGTGAAGCTTACCAATATCCGGTTTTTCCCTTGGGCTTTGCACTCTCACCCTGCACTTTCATGAAGGGTGGATGCTGCTCTTGCTCCTCTGCAACTCCAGGTCATCTGCATACTCAACTACATCAACAATTGCTTGATATTAACTCAATCAGAACAGATGGCTGTCTGGCATTTTCAAAAACTGCTGGGTCTGATGGCAGCTGCGTCCAATGTGATACCTTGCTTTACATAAGACTCTTAAAATGGTGGCTCAAGACCAAGGGGTTCTTCCTAAGGAGAAAACCGCTCTGCATGCACAAGGTCACGCGGTGATGCCTTTGTGCATTTAGACATGTGGTTCTTGTCTCAGGGCCTGGTGCTGGGAGCTCCTTGTCACCGCAAAATGGTAGCAACAGATGCATCCCTCAACGGTCTGTGGAGCAGTCACCATCTCACGTGGCACATCAACTGCCTGGAGATGCTGGCAGTGTATCTAGCATTCAAACACTTTCTCCCAGATCTAAGAGATCAGCATTTGCTGGTGTGCAACACAGCATAGCGGTGGTCTCTGTACCTAAAGTCCCCTCCTCTACACCACAGCATGTCGTACTCCAGGCCTTTTGTCCTCCTTCCTTTCAGGAGCCCGACCAGCAGAAGCATACATCCACAGAGCTGCCCTGTGGAGAAGGGCAGACTAGAAGTGTGGCGACCTCCAAGGACTTTCTGCCACTTGTGTCTATGCAGGACATCTGCAACACTGCAGGTTGGTCCATGCCTCTAACGTTCATCTGGTTCTATGACCTCGATTTGCGAGCCACTCTGTGCTCTTCTGTTCTCTCACCTGTACTCTTCCACACTAGGCAGGGATTTGTAAGTCTGACGGTGTGGGCATACTCATTCACATAGCATTTCTCCCCGAAGGAATGAGACAATGCATCTCAGTGCCATATATCTGTCATCCCTGCGAGTGCTTGCTTGCGAGTGGGTATGTCACCCCACACGTAACATCTCGCCCATCAATTGGACTGATTACACATGTGATTCAGAGTGTGGTCATGATGAAAGCATTCCCGTAGCATTTTGTTCCCTCGAGGAGCCTTGTTTTTTCATTTCAGTCGGTCACTCTTGACATCATATCACGTTGGTTATGATGACAAATTTACTATATGCACGGAGCACTATTTAAAACTTCTGGATAAAGATAAGCCAGCTTGTAATCTTCCAGTGAAGCTCATTTTATATTTGCTATACATAGGTAGAGACTCTCAAAGAAACCTCTCCTGCCTCATTCTTATCAGAAACTAAGAAATAAAACAATTGCAACACTGTAAATAATGATGGCAGAATTAACATACAGTTTCATGTTATTAAACAACATATAATTTTATATGCAGAGTCTGGTAATCCCAGGAAAGTACCCAGACACATAACTGTACATTTGAATGCTGACAAATTAAAACTATCATAGCAGTTTAGGTAGTTACGCTAATATCTCAAACGACATCGTAATGGTATTCTCGAAAATAAATTTGTAAAAATCTTATAAAAATTAGAGCATTTATTTTTTCTCAACATTGTGCAGTATCATTTACATTATTAAAGATTCACTTTCTACATCACTACTGCTTTCTACTTCGGTGTTGCAGAGAGACAAGTGAGTGCTTCATTACAGCACAGCAGCAGTGGTCATGGTCTCACTGCGCAGAGAAAAAAATATCATCCTTGTGCAGACAGCCACACCAGGAGTGTGCAGTGGCCAGCTCCCCTGCATGCTTCAGTGCAAAAGAGCATTTCTCTAAAAAAGCAACATGGGTCTTTTTAAAGATGTTCACCCCCTCGAGACCAGATGTCGATCACTGCAACGGAGGGCGAGCTCTCTCTATCCGGGGATGACGACCCTGCAGTGTTGCCCCCGGGAGTGACAGCATTGTCCAAGCCAGACCCTGAGAATATCAGGCTCATATGGAATCCTCCACCGCGTCTCGATCCTTCCAGACTGGATTAGTGGTTTCTTGGTTCTCAGCGCCCCACTCCAGTTTCATTCTTCCCGGAGGTGCATGAGGAGCTTACAAGATCGTGGAAAGCACCATTTACTGCCTGAAACAAATCTTGTAGCTCCTCCACTCTCACCATCCTCGATGATGAAGCCGTTTAGGGTACACTGGCATTCCCTTGTTGGAGTGGTCGGTAGCTTGCAACTGTTTCTGATGGCCGCTACCACTCTGCAAGGTGACCTGTGTCTCCTCTCACGGGGTTGAAAGTATTCGTCAGGCTTAACTAGCAGTGCTTACAGAGCTTGTGGGGAGGTGGTGTCTGCCTCTCCACACCATGGTCTTACTGCAGGTCTATCAGGCCAAAGCCCTGAAAGACCTGCACGAGGGTGGTCATGACCGGGCAGCTTCCATCCTTGCTGCAGCCCGTCAGCCTGCTCGTTGCCATGGACACCCCCTGCGGCTGCCCCTGGTACCACGCAGCAGCAGCAGCCACCAGGCAGCGTCGTGGAGCCGGTCACAGGCAGGACGCCAAGCCCATCCAGGCCCCCACCAAACCCAGTGGAAATCGCAAGTGCAAAACGGCCTGAGACCCAGAGATGGAGGAGACTGCTCGTCGGGAGAAGGTGACCATACCACTCCCTCCCTTTGAGGAGGGCCGTTGGAGAATCCATTGTTTCTATTTGTTTTTGCCTAAAGACTTTATCAGGCAGGACAGTGGTCCCACTAAAATTCTTTCAGAGGCTCCTGGGGCATATGGCTGCAGCAACAGCGGTGGTTCCACTTTGTCTGTTCCAAATAAGACCACTTCAGCACTGGCTCCACTCCACTGGCATATCAATTGCCTCAAGTTGCTAGCAGTATGCCTTGCCCTGAGCCGCCTCAGAGGGCGCCTTTGGGGCAGGGACGTTCTTGTCTGCACAGACAACATTCGACAGCTGTGTATATCAAATGGCAAGGCAGTGTATGCTCCTGAGGTCCCCTTTGTGCACTCCACATCCTGGGAGTGTTTAATTGGGCAGCCGACCAGCTGTCTAGAGCAGCACTTCCAGGAGAGCGGAGACTCCACCCCAAACAGTTCAGCTGTTCAACTCGGATGCATTGGCACACAGCTGGCCCCAGGGCCTGCGCAAATATGCGTTCTCCCAGTGAGCCTGCTTGCTCAGACACTGTGCAAGATCAGGGAGGACGAGGAGCAGGTTTTGTTAGTGACTCCATATTGGCCCAACAGGACATGGTTGGCGGAACTCATGCTCCCCTCGACAGCCCCTCCCTGGCCTATTCCTCTGAGGAGGGATCTGCTTTCTCAGAGCAAGGGCACCCTATAGCACCCACGTCCAGACCTGTGGAAACTCTGTGTCTGGTCCCTTGATGGGATGCGTAGGTTCTATGTGACCTACCCCAGGAGGTACTGTAGCCCATACTATCACTTCAGCACGTGCTCCGCCCATGAGACAGGCCTATGTGCTGAAGCGGAACCTGTTCATCAGATAGTGTTCCTCCCACTGGGAGGATCCCCGGAGATGTTTGTTCAGAGCCGTGCTTTCCTTCTCTTTCCTTCCTGTCCCCCTCCACCCTCAATCAGAATGAATCAGAATTAGCTTTATTGTTAGGTATTTTTACACATACGAGGAATTTGTTTTCGTGACAGAAGCTTCTGCAGTGCAACAGAATAACAGTGAGAACAAAAACAGATAATAAAAGAATAAAAAATAGAACAAGTAAGTAGGGAATAACGATATACAAATTGACAATTCTATGTGCAGGTATATTACAATAGACAGTTTGTATGTACAGGTATATTATACAAATTTGTAGTGTAGACTAAGTATGGGTGTTAGATAAATAAGTGTATGACTGTACATTTATAAATAGCGTTGTGTGTTCCACAGTTATTGTCAAGTGTTCATGAGATGGATTACCTGAGGAAAGAAACTGGTCCTGTGTCTGGTCATTCTGGTGCTCAGGGATCTGTAGCGTCAACCAGATGGCAACAGTTCAAAGAGGAATGTGCTGGATGTGAGGGGTCCAGAGTGTTTTTGAAAGCCCTTTTGCTCACTCTGGATAAGTACAGTTCTTGAATAGAAGGGAGGGTTGTACCAATGATTCGCTCAGCAGTCCAAACTACCCTCTGTAGTCTTCTCAGGTCTGATTTGGTAGCTGAACTGAACCAGACAGTTACTGAAGTACAGAGGATGGATTCAATGATGGCGGAGTAGAACTGTTTCAGCAGCTCCTGTGACAGGTTGAACTTCCTCAGCTGGCAAAGGAAGTACAACATCTGCTGGGCCTTTTTCACAATGGAGTCAATTTGAATGTCCCACTTCAGGTCTTGTGAGATTGTGGTGCCCTGGAACCTGAATGACTCCCCTGCAGTCACAGTGCTGTCCATGATGGTAAGGGGGGGAGAGAGGGGGGGTTCTTCAAAAAAGAAAAAAGATATTAATACTTCTTTTTAAATGATTAATTGAAGAAACAAAACCATGGTTAATTTGCAGTTACCATGGCTACAAGAACCATGATTTTTGGTGTTACACTTGTTAAAACCATGGCAAATTTTCATAAGGGAACCTGGAAAGTCAGAGAGAATATTAGATGCTATTAAGCTTTAAATTTGCATTTGAGCCCATTTGTTGTGAAAAAGTAGCATAATTTACATATGATTTACAGTTTATTTTAATAAATATAAAAAATTTGAAAGGTGTGCATTATAGTTTACACCTAGATGAAGAATTTAAAGTTGTTTTTATGACCGTTAAGTCATTCTCAAATTCTATTAACATTAGAAAAGTGTATACCAATATAGCATGTAACTTTAGAGACGGTCCCTAAATTTGCGAAAATTGCACCTCCAACGTAAAGTCAACTTTACGTCAGTTTTTTACTTTCTTTCATTTTCTTTTCTCTGCACTATGTATTTTCATGGGCATAGATGTCCATCCATCAATTATGATCATTTGCATTCAGCCACAAACATGAGGTGCGAGCAGTCATGAGTGCGGATGAGGGAATGGTGCCCCCCTGGGAGCTGGTGCCCTACGCAAATTGCGTAGTCATTTAGTCCTTAGAAAAACTGCTCCTGACTGCATTGGCCTCAATCAGGAGGGTGGGGGACCTGCAAGCATTTTCGGTCAAAGAATCGTGCCTTGAGTTTGGGCTGGCTGATTCCAGTGCAACTCTGAGACCCCGGCCTGGCTATGTGCCCAAGGTTTCTACCACTCCCTTCAGGGTCCAGGTGGTGAACCTGGAAGCACTGCCCCGGGAGGAGGCAGACCCAGCCCTAGCTTTGCTCTGTCCTGGACGCGCTCTGTGAGAGTATGAAGATAGAACTCAGAGATTTAAGACCTCTGAACAGCTCTTTGTCTGTTACAGTGGACAACAGAAGGGGAAGGTTGTCTCCAAGCAGAGTATGGCCCACTGGATAATGGATGCCATCCCCTTGGCCTATGAAGCACAATATATTGCCTGCCGGCTCAGGATGCATGCTCACTACACTAGGGGTGTCACATCATCCTGGGCGCTGGCTCGTGGGGCCTTGCTAGCAGACATTTGTAGAGCTGTGGGCTGAGAAACTCCTAATACATTTGCTAGGTTCTATACCCTGCATGTCGAACCGATTTCCTCCTGAATTCTCATCAGAGTCCTCCAGCACTTTGGCGGCCAGACGTGGCAGAGTGTCCGGCGCCAGGCCTTACAGCCAAAACATTCCTGAAATCTGGTGTGAGGCAAGTGCCCATATGAGTGACCTGGTTGGGATCCCATATGTATTTGGCCACGCTACAGTTACCAAGACTGAGTTTTCCCTGGCAGACCACGTCCTGCCATCTTTAAATGATGCAGCCATGAGCCATCTCAGAGACTTCCATGTACAGTAGGGCTCCTCTGGGTTATTCCACGTGTATAAATGTCACTTATCCCCCTCTGGGAGGAGGTGACTCCGCATTTTGTCCTGTTCTAAATGGAAGGGCATACTTTCCCATTGTTATTCAAGTCCTACTGCTGGGTTGCGACGAAGAGCTGTAGTAAGCCTTATCTGTGTAGAGCCTGGTCCTATTGTCAATGTTGGTGATGTCTCGGTTATGTATGTAACCCTCATTCTCTGAAGGAGGGAACAGAGACGTCATGTCCCATCACCACAGTTGCTGTACCACCACTGAGTCAAGTCAAGTCAAGTCACCTTTATTTATATAGCGCTTTAAACAAAATACATTGCGTCAAAGCAACTGAACAACATTCATTAGGAGTCACCGGCTCGGCTGGTCAGCGAAAGCATGAATTAATGCGGTGAAGTTTGAGGTTGTGGGTAATATGAAGTTTATTCCTAAATTTGATGAGAATGATGTTGAGCGATTGTTTTTACTTTTCAATTGTGTTGTGGATGTGCAAAATCAGACAGATGAGGAGCATATGCTTATGTTGCAATCTGTTTTTAAAGGTATAGCCAAAGAAGCATATTGTATTGTAGAGTATGCTGCTGATTATCAGGCGGTTAAGGCTGTGGTGTTGAGAAGTAAAAAATTGGATGCAGACACCTAAAGACAAAAATGTAGTCACTTGAAGAATGTACTTAGGTACTGTTACACTGCAAAACTAATACTAAATTACTAGTAAAAGTTTTGGTGTTAAAAATCTATGTAAAAGTATAAATTACCCATATCAAAAACTAGTTTACAGAATCTATCCGGCTTCATTTGGATGTGAACAGCACCAGCAATCACATCAAATGTGTGAGAGCCTCTCAATCTTTTGCATGCAAGTGCTATAGATCTTCTTTCTAAGGAGTCTTTATCTATCCAATGGCAAGTTACACCAAGGTAAATTTTCTGATGAGCTGACCAACAGTCTGTGGTGGCTGCAACAAATTCGGCTTTACCCAATTCCACAATTATAGTCTTCCTCATGTTATCAGCAGCATCACTGATTTTTGAACAGGCAGTTGATCTAGACATGACTTGAGCCCTTGAGTGATGTGCCAGTGTGCCAGTTGTTTTATGTTTGCATATGGTTTCGGGTTATTTTGATTTTGTTATCAGTTGTGAGACTTTTATAGTAAATAGAATACATACAGTACATAGTACAGTTCTGTCTGGCTCTATAACATCTTGTGTCAGAAAGAAATGGTAGTTATGTTTCCTTGTTCCATGTTTCAGATGTCAATGTGTGTTTTTGCATTTTTGTGCTTACTATAAAATCATGTCATTAGCTTAGCAACAGGCATCAAACATGACAGAGCCTAGAGGTACACCAACAAACACTTACAGGTAATCTCTGTGTTTCTTGGAGTTTAATGTGATAGTATAAATTAACCTCTAGACAGGTTTTGGAACAGAGCTGAATTAAAAACAACAAAATTTAATTTAGGATTTACTTTGAAACAGTTTTCACTCAGAAATCAGTATGATCAACAAGTCATGTCAGTGTGTTCTTCCATTACTTATTTACAACTTCAAAACAACTGATCATGAAAAACTTATCATAGAGCAAGGCCGTGCAAACAGTCTTGCATATAAAGCTCAATTTCACAATACAGTGCACACAATCTCTGTTTCTCAATATCATAGAGAATGAGCTGGAATCTCTTGATGCTGTTTGAGATTGAATTCAGGAGAGTGAGACTCTCCCCGGGTGTCTATTGATTTTAGACTTGTTCTGATAATATTATTGAGGACAGTTCATCTCATACCACCAAAGGAAAGGAGAGATGAAACTGCGCACATATGGCCTGACACTCTAGCTCATATTGATATTCCTCTGCTATTTGAAACGTACAGTGAACAACCATAAATAAAGATGGACATGTAGGCATTTTTCATTATGCACAAGCAGTGGTTCTATATTCCATATGGTGCATTTTGTATGCTACTTGAAACAATTTTATATGACTCCTATACCACAGTTAGTCAGTCTGTCTTCAATGTGTGCTTCTCTGTCTTACTTTACATTTATGGGTGCTTCAACGTGATGCAATTTTATGTTTCAGGGGTTTTCAGGTTTTCATTTTCTTTGTTATATGAAGGTCACTTTAAAACTGTTTTGACAGTGTTTTACCACATACAAATTATATCCTAAAAATGTATATTTAATAACTTTTCTAAAGATAAATACACTTACTTTTGCAAGCCATCTATTATTTTTTCCACAATCTTGTTGGCGAGAATGCATGACTCTTAATCGTCACTAACCTTGACAGCACTGCACCTTCCCTGCAGGCATTTACAGCCTTGCTTCAGCATTACTAAACATATTCATAAGTTATTCACCTTGGCACTCACAACATTCAATATGTCTTTAAAGCCATCTTTATTTCCATTCTAAAGAAGCTTTGAGTAAGCAGTTTTATTGTTCATGTATTACTACTGTTCCATGCCTGATGAAAATATGGAAAAATTTGGGAGGAAAGTCTCTAATCACACGTATCACCAACCTAATTCTTTGTGACTTTTAAAGGTTTTTACTCAATGAAATTGAGGTCCTTACACTTAGCTGTGAAGACATATTCTCACTGTCTCTGAGAGTCACAACTCTGAGAGTGCTTGTGTTTCAGGAGCCTGTCAGAGACAGTGAATTTCCACACCATCGACTCACCTTTACAGGCGCTATGCAAGTACCAAAATAACTAGGATTATCTCATCAGAGGAGTTCAACCACTTTCAGTCTTCCTGGATAAGTATTGATTATTGAACACATTCTCATGTCACTTTATTTATTAAGACCATTTTAAATAAAGTTTAACCAAAGTGTGATGCAGATGGATGCGGAAGCAAAGAATGAATAACCAATAACACACACTGGTTACAATTATGCATTACAATATGCAGAGGTAAATTTGATTATGAGATGAGCTTATTTTGATATTGATATCAGGAATATTCTTGCATAGACAGTGAATGGGTGCCGTCAGAATGAGTCCAAACAGCTGATTAAAATATCACAATAATCCATAAGTAATCAAGATTACATTATTCCATCACTTAAAGGAACACTCCGACTTTTTGGGACTTTAGCTTATTCACAGTATCCCCCAGAGTTAGATAAGTCCATACATACCTTTTTGTATGCACATACCCTATGATGTTTCATAGAATTCCAACCAAAAACGCTCATAAACGACATAGATCCAAACACACCTGTAAACACCATCACGAAGTATTTCGTTTGCTCTGAACATTTTACTGTAGACGACTATTTTGAAAAAAATGCAAGTTGCCACACGGACCATGAAGCGTGTGCTACAGGATACAGCCATCCCATCGATAATAAAGACAGGACAAATTGGATCACCTGTTGCTGTGGTAAGTGTTTAGTTATGTTTTGAGATGACTAACATTAGCCATACTGTAACAGTGCCATGCTAATGTAATATAACCTTAGTAGTGACACTATTACGTGAATAGGGGCTCCGTGTATCCCCTTTATTGTTATTATTGTGACACACTGTATGCAATGGCTATACTAAAATTTCATTGAACTATGAATGATCATTATAATAAAATCACTTACTTGGTGGATAGCTGACCATTAGGTTCACTCGGCATGGGGCGTTTCTTCCAGTTGATCTTGTCACAACTGCCGGGTGTATTAGGGCAGAGAAATCTTCCGTGGTAGTGACGCAAATATTTTGATTGTCATCAAGCCTTGACATTGATGGCAATACCCGGTCCCATTCATTACAACAAAGGCACTCGGTTTCTGTCGGCATAGGTTGTCATAGGTTGTCCACATTTACACCACCAGTCCGTGTTCGTTCTGATTCTCCCTTCGTCTTACAGCTTCCAAAATTTGTAACTCCTCGTCTGTGTATTCTGACTCAAAACTATATGGTTCTGGATCTTGGTTTGATACACAGTGAAATTCCTCTGAGTCTGACAATTCCTCAAAGTCAGCCATGATCACAAGTCACGTCTAGCTAGTTAGTCACATTTGTTTTGTTTACGGAACTATCAACAGGGCGTCTCGTGTGCAGCGCTAATCACTCCGCCCAAGTAGCCACTCCGCCCAAGTAACGTTAGTTGTGCTCCTACGCCTAGTGAGAATATAGTTCCCAGTATTTATACGATTAAAAATGGTCTCTGTCTCATATAGCCTTGTTATTTGTACATGCTGTGACTATACAGATCACAACATGTAAATAGGAAAATGTTTGCATTATTTTGTCACTTATTGGGATTACTATGCTACCAGTATCCATTTACATCCAGTCTTTGTGCTAAGCTAGGCTAGCGGTGGGTGCGTCAAATAACACTTACAGAACGCACAGAAATGAAAAAGGTATGTATGGACTTATCTAACTCTGGGGGATACTGTGAATAAGCTAAAGTCCCAAAAAGTCGGAGTGTTCCTTTAATGCCTGTGAAGTGTAAAGCTGCATGTTTGTAACAACAAATCGATCAAGACGTTTTTAACTTTAAACTGTTACTTCCGGCTAAAATATCCACTGTCTGTAATATTGCTTTCTCCAGTGAAAAAGTAATCTTGTCTGAATCAGGGGAGAAATATACACAGATCATACACTGTTTACATGCAAAAACACTTATAAACAAATGGTGGATTTTGATGTGAGAGGATGCCCTAATGATGGATTTGTTTCATACAAACATACAGCTTTTCACTTCACAGTTAATTGATGGAATGGTGTGGTATGGATTGCATGTGGATTATTGTGATGTTTTTATTAGCTGTTTGCACTCTTGTTCTGATGGCACCCATTCACTGCAGATGATCCACTGGTGGGCAAGTGATGCAATGTTAAATTTCTCCAAATATTATTCTAATGAAGAAACAAACTTATTTGTATCTTAGATAGCACTGCGGGTACATTTTAAGCATGTTTTTATTTGGTTAAATGACTCCTTTAATGTTTTTCTCTAAAAGGATTAAAAATACAATGTGTTAAAGGGGAGTTGAAAACAAGAATCTATTAATACATACTACAGTATTTTTAGTGAAAAAAGAAAGAAAAAAGTCTTTGAGCCACTATAAGAGGTATCAAAGATATCAAATACTGATTTTCAGTGTTATCCTGGCTGTATCAGACACGTTTTTCCACAACTCTGCCAGAAAATGTCAGATGACTGAATAGTTCTCCTTGTACAACTGCTATGAAAAAGCTCAAATGAAAAATATTGTACATAATGACATCTGTTTCTTTAGTCTGAAAAAAAAAAAGAAACATTAAACAATTAAGGCCATCTTTCATTAAACAAAATGTATAAATCTCACAGTTCAAGAGACATCTAAATGCATTTCCATCTCTCCAATACAAATGTAGTAACAGTTGTTACTGAATAGAGGCTCTTTTCATATACATTTTAATAAGGCATCTAGGAATATTTTGATTCAATTGCATCTTATTTAAAAGACCAAACATAAAAACAGATACAATTTGAAACTGCTGTGACTATACAAGTCATGTAATTAGATTGTTTCTTTTATTTTGGTCCACAAAGCAAATAAACATTGATTGCTGTAACCCAACTAAAGATTAACTAGGCTTGCTGGGGAAATGTGTATAAAAAAATTCACATTCTAACAAGGTTTAAGGTTACAGGAGCTCTGTAGTAAAATTGTAATTTAATTTCAACTTGAGCTGTCTTTCTGTGGACTCTTTGCTTAACAGCGTTACTAATATTATTAAAACATTTGGAAACTGCCATGCTATCTGCATGCATAGCATAACATCTTATTTCTCTTACTGTTAAAATAATATCACACTTGCAAGAGTGTGTTATGCTTGTACATCAGCACCACAGGTAATGCAGCCCTGCTGATATATGGCCATAAAACACTCATGCGAGTGTGATATTGCTTTCCTACAACAGTTCAACAGACAGATACTGTAAATAAGTAAGGAAAATCAAGGAGTGTCACAAAAGACTCTCTTGTGTGCGTGGCTTCTGTTAGCCACTGTAACAGATTTTTATCATTTGAAAGAATTATTTAATTAATCACTCATAAAGACAGTACACATGTGCAGTTCTTGAAACAAACACAAGTGCAAACTAATGGGGGGTAAATACCAAGCTCGGAGTACTCTCCCCGGACACCATGCCAAATATGCATACTATTCTTCTTGCTTTATTATCTGCAAGACGAACTCATAAAAGCTAGTATTCCACTCCAAATATAGCATCTGGCCTTGTAAGTCTCTTTTACTGTTGGCTTAAGCATGAGTGATTCTGAATTATGGCCTGTATGAATTCTAAAGCCACAATTCAGCTCTCTTAATCAGAAGAACAAAGAAACATTTCCAGATTGGTCATTCTTACTCGTCAGTTCAACTGTCCATGAAGGACAGCTAATTGCATTACATTTCCTGAAGTCTAATAATTGCAGCTATATTGATTACTTTTATCACAATTTATTCTGGCATCAAACAATTGCAAAAATTAGTGGAAAAGGACACCTCCTTGTTCTCTATTAATATATTGACCAGAGGCTGTAACCATCATTCACACATACATTTCCCCAACACACAAGGAGAAATGTCAACCCCCTCCACACTCAATATTCAGACTAGTGATCGATGGGATTTCCAACGACAGATTCTACAGAACTTTACCTGTGGTCCTTCTAGTCTTCACGATTTGGTTACATCCTTGATATTGACATAGAGTTTATGGGAATCTAAAGTTTTTCCAGCTCAGTGACAACATTGCATTATTGTCAGAGACATTTCATGCTATCTGATTCAAGACCTTTGCAGATAACATGACATTTTATTCTAAGGAAATTGTTGAATAAGCTATGATATATTGGGACCAAAGGCTCTGGGGTATGTATAGAAAAAAAGTGTACAAAAGCTGCCACTGGGGCGGGACCTTTTCAAAAGGTACTTCTTTGTACATTATGTAGCCTACTCCTAAAAAGTGTGTATTAGAACCTTTTGAAAGGGTACTGCCCCAATGACAAAATGTTTTACCCCTTTGAGGTTTACAGGAGGGGAGGAAATAGCCCACTGTTCCTGACTAAATTTTTCTAATGTGACATCATCCTAAACTCTCTCGGTGGACACATATTAATTGTCTGCATTTGTTTATCTATGACTGTGTCTTTTCCCACACACTGAATATTTGACCTTCTTATATTGCAGTTTTAAGGGTATCATAACTATATAGTTTTAGCCTATCAACCTCTCAAAACATTCTCAAACTTTATTTACAACTTTGTAAAAACATATTTTACAGTTTGGTACATGCTGCATGTAATCTCATTATGAAGTATGTGAAATACACTGTTAGTAAAAAAAATGGTTGCGTGTATATGGATTATATTACACAGTGTAATTCAGATGTATTTGCGTTTTACAAGTTTTATGTAAAATCTGGTGATTTTGTGATTCGGCATGAATTGAGAAAGATGGAAACAAGAAGATCTGACTTTCTATAAAATTGAGTAACAAAGTCAAAAATGTATTACAGAGTGGAGAATTTTAATATTTCATATTAGTATGCAATGTGATCACATAAATCTTGGTCCCGCTGTATTAGAGGCTAATTAAAAAGATAACAAAAAAAAGGTTCTATTACCAAACATTACATCAGATTTATTTAGATGAATAATTCTAATCTATTAACAGTCCAAAAACATATAGGCTCAGTTTCACAGACAGGGCTTTGCTTAAGACAGGACTAGACCTTAGTTAAATTAAGATATTTAAGCAGCTTTTATAAAAATGCCTCAGGTGTGCATCTTGAGACAATGGCACTGATAAATTTTATGATATGTCAGAACAAGGTTTTTTTAGTTGAGACAGCTCAAACATGCATTTAAGACTGGGACTAGCCTTAAGACCTGTCTGTGAAACCAGTTGATAAACAGAAATGGCAGCAGATATGACATTATTTCTTATTGGTCAGATTACGCAAACATCTATTTATTACTTTTATTACTTTTTTACTTAAAGCTCACTGATGCATCTTTATAGAAAATGGGTCAACTCTTCGAATGTAGGCTGAGGATTTTTATCATCTCATCAAGCTACAGCATTTATAAAATATCTGGAAACCAACAGATGTTTTCCTTGTTTGGATGCATATAACAGCACACAGCAATTCAACATAAGATGCTTTACTTGGACACAGTATTTTCCTAATGCATTTTAGAAAAACGTGAGACCGAGGGCCCATAACACAGCTCATTAACAATGCTTGTGAAACCGACATGCTTTACTGCTTTCCAAATAATAAATTATAAATAAGAAAACAAGAGAAGCGAATGACCAAAGCAGAAGGTAATATATGTGGAGATATAGCACACTAGAGGAGAAATACATTGCTATCTCTTAGAAGTGTTTTTGTAGCGTAATCAGCAATAATAAAACATCTGTGATTCTAAAACAGATGGATGGAGTCCATATTCAAGAGCTCTGTGGGAATTTCAGAGCTCAATTACAACAGAATATCCACTTGAGTTCTCGATAAATCGCTGAGTTTGCGTCTGATAATGCCACAAGGGAACATATAATGTGGAGGAAAAAGTGTTTAAGAAAGTCTGCTGTTTGAAAATCAGCATCTGCTTTTTAAAATGTCACAAAAAGGTTGATTTAAACGAAAAGGGGGAAAACAAAAATACCCTTTCTAGTCCGTCACAAAATTATTGCCCACTGCTACATTAATGTTACAAAGAAGATTGTATAAGGTTAGAAGTAGAACTGAAAACATCAAGAAACCATGTATAATACCAGCACTGTTACCCAGCTGAGGGCAGAGGCAAAGTGTGAAATCAAGGTTTTTATTTTTATTTGTATTTTTTCTTTTTTTGGAGATTCAAGAGGCTGCTTCTGCTTCTTGAGAACCTAAATTGGTTAAATTGCAACCATACTCAGAGCCACATGACATCATAATCGGGTCAGAATGACCCTCTTCCCCCAAATTACATGTATTTACCTTTCAAGCTGAAATTTTTCTACTTTTGCAGAAGATGCAATTGACACATATAGCTCATGCAGCAAATTGCCTGGCACGAATTTGCATCTTTGCGAAGAATTTGTATGTAATCTACTCACACAAATAATTAAGTTTTCTTTTGGTGTGCATACCACATTACATATACAGCTGATGACATTAACATTCAAAAGAATCAGCATATTAACATAATACAGTGCAAGGAATTTTGTGGAAATTTGGCTCTCTTAATTAAAACTCTGACCAATAATAATTTGTGTAAAAAAAAATATTCATTGTTCGTTTCAACTGGAAACTTCAGCAACTCACAGGTATAGATACACAAACATCGTCTTAAAACATTGTGTTCAGTATACACTTAAATATTCTTTTGAAGTGTCATTTTTTTTCCTAACAAGTACTCTTCTTAAAGCAGGCTAGAGTGTACAATTCCATAGTGCACAGTGCCGTATCTATGCAAATGGTAAATTTATGCAATAAAACTGTATTTAAACATGAAAAAATGTCTGTAATGTAATATGGATGAGTGTGTAGGAGTACATGCATATGACCGATGTTTATGAACAACTATTCATGAGAGAGTGCAAGTGAGACTTATATGGTCTTTCAAATGGTAAAAACAGCCTCAGCTGAGTTACTTTACAACATACTCATGTGTGTGTGTGTGTGTTTGCGCGTGTGTGTGTATGTATATATATATATATATATATATATATATATTTTTTTTTTTTTTTTTTTTTTTTTTTTAAGCCAGCAATCTTAAATACAAATCTCTTGGTTTTAACCAAATGCAGTTTGGCTCCCAGAATAATTTGTTAAAGCTGAGGCGGATTCCAAAGAGATATTTAGCCTTTTCAAGGTTACATAATTTTAGCATTCCTCCATCTATTTTAGCATGACTGAAGGCTATATTGTGAAGGACAGAAGACTGTGGCGTCCACTCCTCTGTGTTCCTCTTTCCCCGCTGATCCAGAGGCGACTGGAGTTGTAGAGTTGGGACTGATTCTCTGTAACTCTCTCCCATGTCAGTTAACCAGCAGGTACTTGGACTGATGCACTTACTAAGAGTCCGCAGGCGGAAGCGACTCTTTTGAGCCCACTCCAACGCTAAATTGCATTCTGCCCTCTTCACCCACAAGTCCCTGCAAACAACACAGCAGCATGGAGAGATCTGAGAGACAGGAGCTTGCTGCTCCCTCTCCAGTTTCCACTGCCAGGACTACAATTTCTTGCATACCGGAGAGAAAAGGTTGAGTTGCCTTCGGGCCTGTGCGAGGGTTGGGAGAGCTCTTATGTGCCCTTTTCTACATCTCCCATTTCTCTCTCTGCCTGTATTCTATCTGCTCACTCTCATTCAATTTGTCCTTTTCTTATCTTAATGCTTTCTTCATGATTTTCCCTATGTGCCACCGTGACTTTACTTTTACAGTGATAAGAGATCCAGGCTCTGTTTCTGATCTTCTTATGCATTTTATGTCTAATCAAAGTCAAAACAGCACAAAATCCACACACAGTGTCCTTAAAGAAATAAGTGAGAAATAAGAAATTATGAGTGTCTAATCAGAAATTGCACATCTCATGTCATTTACCGTAATTCTTACAATCTACATGTCATTTATCATGTCCGTTTTAATATGTTGAAATCTACCACAGAAATACACATTGTATGTTTCAGAACTAGTAATGCATTAAAAGTACATATATTTAAATATTTGAATATATACAAAAATAGAATACATAAATTAAGTTGAATTGTAATACATAACCATAGACACACTACCAATTTAAAGGCAGTTCAAAAAGGCTAACAAACCTTTTAGCAAAAATTATAAGGCATTATATTTAAGCTTCAGGGAGAAAGTAATCCAGTAATACATTGCAAGAAGCTCAGTAAAGAAAATCAATTGAAGATGGTGGACAAAGTAGGATGAATATATAAAAAAAGGTGGGAAACACCTTATTTTAAGGTGTCCCCGTTCCACATTTTACATTTACTGTACTTACTATTATAAAAACAATAAATTATGCAGAATTACATACAAGTAACCCTAAACATATAGTAAGTTAATTATTACTTAGTACCTAAATATATCATTACAATGTAACAAGGACACCTTAAAACAAATCTTAACCACAAATTTAAAAATCAGAAAAGTTCTAAATACTAAAGACCTTATGCACCAGTGCCCGGTTGCATGAAACTCCTTAAGTGAGGGTTTCCCTGAGGAAGAAAAAATCCCTGAGGTAAGGGATTTCATTAAGAGCATTGCAAGAAACCTCTTAACTGTCACCCTTACCTAAGTGTTTATACTAAGCGTTTCACAGTAGTTTCAGAAAACATACGGCAAAGATCGACGCGGTTGCTACAGTTACTACCTCTAACAATAAACAGAACATAACGAACCACAAAGCCAAACCCTTGCTAATATCACACTTGTATTAATACATTTTTGCTATGGAGAGTACAAACATAACAGAAAACAAAAAAAGGTAAACCAAACTGGACAGAGGACGAAAAGAAAATTATTGTTTTCGTAAGTGGTTATAATAATAATACTTTTCAGCCTTTCATCCACCATTCATCGTCTCCAAGGGATTATTACGGTCATTAAAAACACGTCTTGGTATTTCCTCCTCTTCAATTAACACTAAATCAGCCATCGTATTTTGAGTTTAAGTTGACTTAAGGGAGCTGTTTTGGTCCCTTAAATTGATAAAGGTGAAATGGTCACTAAGGACTTTGTAGCAATGCTTAAGGGAACACTTAGATAATTAAGGGGAAAAACTTAATAACAGCCTTAAGTTCCTTAAGGAAACCCTTAGGGTTTTTTCTTGCAACCCAAGTTTCACTAAGGGTACCCTTAACCTTATATCTAAGGGATTTCTTAGCTTAAGGAGTTTCATGCAACCGGGCACAGAGCTCTATAGCATCAATGTTGAAGAGTAATTAGCTGGTGACGTGGATTAAGTTATTGTAGAATTAACAAGAGTTAATTGCTCATTGAAGCGGATGCCATAACAAATGTCAGTAGACTGGGAAGATAAACGAGCAGTTCATTCATAAATTTGTATGACCTTAGGTTCCATAGGCGTGGAAATACAAATGAAAAACAGAAGACAACAACCGCAGTGCTGAAAAGGGGCAAAGCTACATAAGGTCCTTAGGTGCACTCACAACTGTGACATAATCATCTTTTATTGTTCAAATGCCTTCTTATGTTACAAATACGTTGGTCATAGTTCTCCAAACAATTGTATGCAATGGAATGTGAAATTTTCCTAAAGACAGCAGATTACATGGAAGAAAGTTATGAGAGCAATATATACACTGACTAATGACTTAACAAGAAACCAGCCAAATCCAAACCCAAACCAATGAAAACAAGACACATAAACAAAGGAACACATGATGGGATTGCATAAGGGGCAAGGGAATCACATGACAGGAAACAGGAACCATTACTGTGACAAATATCAAAATAAAAGACATAAAAATGTGATGTACACTCTAGTATATATCTAGTCTAATACTTTTAGATAGCTAGTTTGTCATCCAACATCATTCTGGCAGCCCTTAACCCAATTTACGCAATTAAAGTTGCAGCCTTTAAAAGTATATTAAGTGTCCTTAATTTCAGACTTAATTTTCATTTGTTCTGTCCAATTTATTTAAACTATTAAATTACCCTGATAATTCAGTTACCAAATGAAATAAGAATCAACCCAAGATTTGGTGATGAAATAGCATAGTTAGAAATTATTATATATTGCATTTTCAAACTCAAAGATGTTGTGTATGACTAAACTGTGAGTCATTATAGATATTTGAGTCACTGACCCTGAAATAGAAAATCACATTTCCTCAAGAAAAAAAAATGCATTATTTACATATTATATGCTATAGGAAAACTGCAAATAACTGTGAATTTTCATTTCTGTAAACTTGAAATTTGCTATTCCTGCTGTGACAATTATTCAAACTCTTCCTGTTAATATGGCTACGTACATCTGTGCTTCCACCACACTATCTATTAAGGGTAAAGATCATGATGATTAATCTAAATCACACTTATTATTATTATTATTATTATTATTATTATTATTATTATTATTTCACAGTAATAATCTAATGCTGTGGACAGATTGCACTACTTTCCCAGAAAGACTCATGGATTAACATTATGCTGCAGTGTAAATAATTACAGCAAAACAGTCTTCCCGTAGCTTCCTTTAGCTCTGAGAAGAAGCCTAATCAGATTTATCGCAGGCTGCTCCTGTAATTATTTACTCCATTAGCCATTAGTGGCCAACACAAAGTGCACTGGTTTGCAAAATTAGAATCCTTATCGGAATGTTCCAGAAACTTCACTGTATCCTCCACCCAATGTGTAAATTTAATGGGATATGCAGAAGTTTGTTTAAGGATATACTAAGGACATTCTAAGATCGGCTGCTGTTCACCCAGAGTTTTAGACAGGAGTTGAATGCTTGCTTACAACAGAGGAAACCAGGAACATTGTCCCAGAAGAGGACCTGCTTAAATGTATCTTTACAGATACCTTGAGACAACTTCCCCAATGTGACATCTAGCCTTGGTTTTCCCGTTAATGAAAACATTCTAGAATATAAAAGTTAATTTGAGGAAATAATTTTAAATACAGCCGTCATACTCAGTTTTTAATTTGATATATTTTCATTCAGTGAGTTCCTGAGGGCTGTCTGGCGGATGTGGTCTATACATGCACCCTCAAACGCTGAGTGTCTGCAGGCCTGTCTGCCACTGTTTTCCATTTCAGACTGTTTTATCCAAATTCCCTTACTTAGAAGCCTTTTTGCCTTCAGCCTTGTCTTCAGGCAAGTAAAACATGCTCATTTGGATTGAGGTCAGGCGCCTGATTTTGCAGCCAAGAGCAATCCACATTTTGGCTTCGAAAATAATCCTTAGTTGTTTTTACTGTAAGTGTTATTGTCAATTTTTCTGCAACAAAAAAGAACCATGCAATATGTTTTCATGTTTTGAAATATTAGGCCAGATTTAAGCATATACAATGTTTTTGGATACTTTAGACTTTATATATTCTTCTCAATGTTTATCATGGGTTAATAATTATAAATCCTACTGTATGTATTCACAAATGCTGCATTCAGCGAGTGTGCAACCTGTTTTAATAAATGCTTGTGAAGATAAAAGTGAAGATATTAAATCATCTGAAATATAGCATAAAAAATACGTTTCTCTTTATCACTCCTATATCGCTATACCCTTTGACGCAGTTGAATATTTCTAACTGTTTCCTTCAGACATGGAGACTAAACCCAGTTGAAGTTTGTGATTATTTATTGAGGTATGCATTTATGATTGGTTTGTCTGTTGCTAAACAACTCAAAAATGTGTACATGACTATAAGATGATGTGTTACAATTCAGTCCCCTGATGGACCTTAGGCATGGAGAGGCACCAAGACTTTATATAATGTTTTTTTCTGTGACAATTTAATTTTGAGCAGTCAAGCATATTACATAGAGCAATGGCAGACGCTCTGTGTTAGAGCACATTTTGATAAAATGCCCTTAAAATCTCCCAGTCCCTTAAATCGCTGAAAGCCAAGAGCATTCGGAGGGAAGGTCAGGTTATGGCGTGCCTTTGTCTCATGTCTTTTGGCCCTTACGCTTGATTAAAGGCCTGTGTTAAGTGCTGAACACAGAAGCTATTCTTTGGAGCTTCAAACACTTCCTGTGGGGCAACTCTAGATGAGGGGAGAGTCCTTGACCCCATTACAAAGAACACATCTGATATACGCTGGATCATAGCAGTACCTGCATGAGTGTTTGACAAATTATATACAGTGCAGATGGGTGATTTGTTGTACTACCTTTATGTTGAAAAATAATAATAATAATAATAATAATAATAATAATAATAATCATTGATTAACAGTAACGCATTGAAACCAGTGGTAATGACAAAAATACTCATAAGCAAAATGTCTTATAGTACAGTATTATTCAGTGTAAAGTATTTATGCATTTGTAGTAGTATTTGTTGTACTATCTCTATGGTAAATGGAAATACTGTTTTACAATGGGAATCACTGAGGATAAAGAGAATTACACAAAAAGTATAATATCTTATAGTACATTATCTTTTAAAACAATTACACACTTATGGTAGTAATTATACAGTATATTGTAAAATATCCCATTTTACAATGAGAACCATAAATGAGATAAGAAGAATTACAATAATAACAATAATACTGAAAACAATATTATGGATGCACATTATAAAAATTGGATCATCTTGGGGTGAAAATATTTTTAAGTTTCAAATAAAAAAAAATAATAGAAAATAATCGTAACATTTGATTTACAAGAAATGTAATTGTTGAGCTACAGTATATTGAAGAGAGTACAATACAAAAAAAAGTAATCTAAAATTGGTAAGCTCTAAATTAACTGGTTGTATTCAAATAACAATATATATATAACTATATATATTGTCACGGTTGGTAAACCGTTATCTCTGGGTTTTTCACTTTGTGGTGAAGTCTGTGTGTTTCGCGTCTGCACTGATTAGTTTGTGGGTGTCTCCGTTAGTTGTCATCAGCAGCAGCTGTCACTCATTACACACTCCCTATATATTGGCTTGTCTCACATCTTGTGTTTGTGAGAACGTTGTTTCATGTCTGATCTCCGTCTCTTGCTTCTGTGTTGTTTGTGTTGGATGTCCGTGTCTTCCCCCGGAACCTCATCCACTCTCCGCACTTCCACAAAGCATCACGACTTACCTTCGGCTCGATTCCCCGCAGTTCCTGTGCCATCCTCTCCTGCTGCCTTCTCACCGTCACCATCCGGATTCCTCACCGCCGTCTTGGATTGTCGTCTTCCCAGCATCGTGTTGTACCCTTGTTTGTCTGTTTCATATTCATTAAACTGTTTAACTCGCACTTGTTTCCAGCTCCTCCTTCACCCAGTCGTCACATATATATACCACGGTCAGAGCCATTATCCACAAATAGAGAAAACTTTACAATTTACAGTTAAATACTGTAATTTCATTAACTGATATGTTAATATACCAACCTATTGAAGTACTGAAATCTATTTTAAGATTAAACACTAAACACCATCAGGGTAACTGAAACTGAAATAATGCAATAAATATTAAGTTAACAACAATAGATGTAACATACAACCCTAATGTACAAAACTGATAAGAAATAAGTAAGAAGAAACATGGTTATTTAAAAAAAACAAAAAAAAAACCATCAAATTTGAAATGTTTATTTGAAATGGTTATTCACCGTAAATGATCCTTTTCGTTCTCAACTTCCAAAAACGGTATACTAAAGTAAAATTACATATACATGGACATTTTCACCGTATATGGTAAGGGAACTTACCGTTAACCATTTAACAGGTTTTTACTGTAGCATTTTTACAGTCTTTTAACGTTAATTTCACAGTCATTGTAGACTCGGAAAAAAACTCCCACTGCTATGATTGGCTAATAGTTGTATAAGTTTGACAGCCTACTTCCTACACATATGGACACTACTGTGATTTAGTTTAAAAATGCATAAATACTCAGTACATATCAAATGATCTGTAAATAGAGACAAAGCAACAGTGAACACGTAATGAAAACAGTTACTCACACTTCTGTGTTCCAACATTACTGTTGGATCCAATATAGTCACCACAGCATCGTATTTTAATTTAAATCTTTTTGAAAATCCCACTTCAAATTGTGCCTTGTTTGTAAACAAATCCATGGTATATTGAAGTGAGCAATGACGGAGTTATTACTGACGCAGACTGGATCTTCATTAAAAATAAAGTTCATCCATTTCTTCTTTTGCTTTGTGGCTATGCTAATACTGTTTACAACATTTGGCACTGAACAGAGTCTTGGTGTCTTTGGAGCATTTTTATTGTTTGGGTTCTGCATAGACCCGCGCATTCGTCTCTCTCATCAACACAGACTAACAAAGTTTAGAGTTCTGAAATGTACAGGATGTTTTTATTGTACAATGACCTCTTAATTGTCAAAAGATCAAAGGAATTTAGATTTCTCAGTTCATCATCACTTTAATGCAGTGTAAATTGAATTGTGGAAAGAATTGATTTGAAAAGAATGCCAAACAGAAGCCTCATATCTATTGGTTTTATACATTTGGACATGTCTGGCTTGAAATAAACATAACTCACAAAAAATGTGTCAGACCTAAACGACATGAGTGCCATCAAATTTGAGGAACTGTTCTTTGTTCCTGAGTCCAATGCAGTTATATTCTGATTGTTATTATCTATGTGACATCACAACAGAGCAATTAACATTCAGGTGTTGTGACATGTTGCCACAGTTCATCAGAGGACAGTCAGTTGAAATCGCAGCATGTATGCTGAAGAAAAGAAATTATGCAGTGAACGCTTTGTAATAAAGGCCTTGTCCCCTCCTCGAACCCTTGACTGTGTTTTACAATTTCATTCATATATCACGCTTGATTAAGCTTCATCTACTTCAAGTTAAGGACAGTCTGGAATGTTAACTGTCCTGTGACACAATTATGAAAGTGTATTAGTCTTAAGAATGAAACTTTTCCAGTTAAGGTCACACAAGGATTTTAAAGGTCACCAACAGTCCTGTTTACTTTAGTTGTACTTTCTCTATTAACTTAAATTGAAAGAAATCAGACAAATTATAATCACAAAAATTATTTTGCAGTTACACAATACCAATTTTCAAATGAATGTGAGAAATTAATTAAGATTTTTAGCATCGGTGTAATGACATAATGAGATTATTCATGAAACAGCCATGTTTAATTCAAGTCACTTTTTATTTCACTGATATACAGAAGTCATGTGATGGAATGGAATGGAATGATGGAATCACAATAAATTTATCTAACAGACCTTCATATGGAACTATGAAACTTACTGCTACATTTGTGAACCATACTTTTGTTCAATAAAAGTTAAATATATATTCTCGCGTTCCCATAAAATATGACATGTTTATCATAAGAGTACAGATATATATAAATTATTTTCATAGAAAAATAAAAAATATATATATATGTAATTTTGATTATAAAATGTGTACAGAGCCCCGCACATGAAATGCAAGAAAAAATAAATAAATTGTGCACACGATTTACTAATTTGTTCCCTCAATGTACTAAAACGTGCACACGATTACTATTGCGTTCCCTCGATTTACTATTGTGTTCCCTCGATTTACTATTGCGTTCCCTCGATATGCTAAATCGTGCACACAATTTATAAATCGAGTGAACGAAATAGTAAATCAAGGGAACGCAATATTAATCGGTGTACACGTTTTAGTACATTGAGGGAACGAATTAGTAAATCGTGCACATGATTTAGCCTAATATTTTTTCCTGCATGTCATGTGCGGGGCTCCGTAAATTTGAAAGGGATATAATTAGTGACTGCAGAGGGAATTTAATCATTTAAAATATGATAAAGGATGGAAGATTATGTATTCAGAGTTATATTTAAGGCATTTTAAGGCATAATGAAATTTTCATAAAAAAATTAAAACGTAATTTTGATTATCAAATGTGAATTTTAAGGGATTCTATTGACGTAGTAGCGAGTAGATGTTTTATGAAAACATCTGGGACTAATTCTTCAAAGCAGGAGTAAATTATAATATCATTACATGATATGATGTAACTAGAGATTATTATTATTATTATTATTATTATTATTATTAAATAATTTCTATCCATTTGGATTACACAGTTTTAACAGACTGATAAACTTAATGTGATGCATATTTGTCAGTCATCCTTGAATGAATTAGGTAAAAACAGGTAATATTTCTAGTATAGTACTAATTGGATATGTTTTAAACAATAGTAAATCTATTTATATAGTAAATCTAGTACCTTGTGAATAAGTGAATATTGCTTGTTCCACATTTTTCCCATATTTTAATAAACCATGTTGCTACTTTTTAACTTAATAAATTTAATTGTTTTTACAGTGAACATATTTGTGATAATTTTAAGCAATTTGATTAAATGCATTTTTAAATATGGTTATTTAAAATAAATCAAATATATAGAAATAGTTACAGAGACAGTTCTCCCAAAAATGAATTTCTTTCTTTTGCTAAACACAAAACAAATAATTTGGGATTATGTGTAACCAAACCATTTTAAGTATTTGTTAAATAGTATATGCATTTCAAGTACATACATCTTATATTTAGGCCTAAATATTTATTTTTAGAGTGTACCCACACTGTAAAAAAAAAAAAAAAATCTGTACAATATACGGTTAAAAAACGGCAGCTGTGGTTGCCAGAATTATACCGTAAAATATATGGCAACACTGTTTTAGGTTTAACAGTTTTTATATTCACGTTTCAGTAGGTCTAGCTCCAATTTAAATCTAACACCAAATAAGTTACATTTGTCATGTCAGCAGTTTCTACTGTGGCCACAAGTTAGGAACAGATATAATCATTCACAGACTTAAAATGGTAATGGGGAAACTTCTTGTTCTTGCTTCAGGGACAGCAAACACCTGTCAAGTGTTACTGTTCTCTCTCGCATATCAAGGAGACATCACTTGAAAAGAGTTTTTAAAGCCGGGACATTGAGATCTTCAAGGCATAGATAAGTAAATGAGGAGCCCTTGCAGATATTTCACACAACAGTAGAATGTTTCAATGTTGGCGGATGTAGAATGAATGAGATGAATTATTCATGTAGTGTGTGGAGGGTTGTACGCATTCATCTCAGGCACACTTGATAAACTAGTTTTAAATGATGTCTGACATGGATGTCTGAATGTCACTTCCACTTCCAGACTCATTCAGTTCAACTCCAGTTTCTTTTCATCCTCTAGTCAGAAAGGCTACAGTTGACCCTCTTACAAGCTATTAATATGTTAGGAATGCATATTTCATTTAAAAAAGTTAACACTTATGAAATTTAAAGATTATCACTCATTCACTAATCCACTTTCCATTGAATGACCTGTTAACTTCAGAACTGCTGCTACCTGAAACTCATTGGGCCTCAGAATTGGAGTCCAATTCTTTAAGGAATTGTTCTGAGCAGGGGCCAGATACACAAAGATCTTCCTAAGAAAGAAGCTAAGAAATATATTAAGATAAAGTTTGAATGAAGTTACACTTCTCAAGACGTTATCCTAAACTTAAGAACAATGATCATTAAAAAAATATATTTTCAAGAATTTAAATTCAAAACAATCTTAACAGTCTCAAGAAAAAAAAAAGATAAGAACATTCCTAAGAAGTATTTAGGAGAATATCTCTTTTTTTAAGTAACGAAATAATAAGAATCTTGTTCTAAATAATATTTCATGAATCCAGCCCCAGTTTACAAATAGATCAACTGATTCACAGAAAATATCTGGTTCAAAACAAAAGTTTGTTTGTGTTCACCTGCTGATGCAGATTTTCAGTAAATAACTGCTGTATTGTTTAGTAATAACATAAAGTAACTTGTCTTGAAATACTGCAGAAGTTATATGGAGTCCTTCATGGCACTTTTGCATCTGCTTTACCAGTGCTCACACACATCATCAACACATCGCTCCTCACAGGCACATTCCTTACTGCATTCAAGCAAGCTTGGGTAACCCCATTGCTCAAAAAAAACCTACATTAATCACTTCACTTACAGATAGCTACAGACCTGTCTCTCACCTTACATTCATAGTGAAAACCCTTTCAAGGGTTGTTTCAACCAGGTATCATTGTTTCTTTCACAAAACAACAAACTGGACATTAACCAGCCAGGTTTCTGTCGCGTTGGGTTCTTTTGCCTCGAATCAAGACAGAGCCGAATATCTTTCACATGGCTTCTCGTTTATTCACCCATGAACTCTCCCCCCCATAACAACATTGTGACCCGCTCTACCGCCCCCTGGAGTCCAGGCAATGTAACAATATTATAGATCACACCACATCTCCCTTTCTGAAAAGCAATAGACTGTGACCTACATTATTTATCACCTAGTTGCATCAAACTCTAAATCTCACTTTTGTATCACTGTGAAACATTTGGTCTACTATAACACTTCCCTTAACAGTGCTTATTTAACCTGTTCCTTCCGGAGAACTCTTATTTAAACCGGCTTACACTAAAGAATATGAACTCATAGAGGCTTCTTTAAGCTACAAATGAACACACCGTAGCCACAATAAACAGTTAACCCACAACAGGATTCAACCCCTATTAAACCCTTGTAAGACCACATTAACAAACCACCCTGCCTTGCCCCCAATACATTTTGTATTTCTTTTTTTTTCACATTTCCATTTCTTTCTTTTTTTTCCTTTTCACATTTGCATTTCTTTCATTCATTTTTTTTTTGCATTTGAGTTCTCACAGGTCCAGTCGATCCGGCTTTTTGATAAACCTGCCAGACCTGGTTCTCACAGTTTGGGGAGTGCCCTGAGGCCCCTCCGGAGACACCTGACCAGAGTCTGTCGAAGTATCCTGCAGGTCAACCCCTGCAGCATGCTCTAATGTTTTACTGCTGTTGTCTGCTGACATGGGCACAAGGTGGCGGCGATTCCTCCTTACGGTACCCTGTGGTCCACTGACCAAGTAAGATCTAGGTGTTTCATGTGCAGATGACACAGTACCTGTAGACCTTGTATCTGTGATCCACACTTGATCTCCTGGTGACAGGTCAGAGAGATTTCTCACTCTGTGTCTGCGGTCATAATTGCATGCGTCCATCCATCTCCTCTCCCTTTCTTTGCACTGCACCTACCGAAGGTCTGGGATGGCTGGCTTCAACACCGCTGGGAAAGATGGCACAGTTGTGCGCAAGCGGCGACCCATGAGCAGCTGGGCCGGACTGAAGCCATTGCTCAAAGGAGTGGTTCTGTAAGCCAGCAGCGCACGGTAGGGATCTGTTGCTTTCTTTAGCAGATTTTTGATGGTTTGGACGGCACGCTCGGCCTCGCCGTTGCTTTGAGGGTATCTCGGGCTGCTCGTTACATGCTCGAATTCATACTCAGTGGCGAAAGCTGTCATGTGAGCCCCTGCAAACTGGGGCCCGTTGTCTGTGACTAGAATCTCCGGTATGCCGTGCCTGGCAAAAATTGACTTGAGGTGCTTTATCACATCCACACTTCTTGTCGGGCTCAGCTGGGCCACCTCCACATACCTGGAAAAATAGTCTACAACAAGCAAGTAGTCTTTGTTTTTCAAAGTAAACAAATCAGCCCCTAGCTTCTGCCATGGCCTATCAGGTAGCTTGGAAGGCATAAGAGGCTCAGTCACATTGGCACGTTCTTTAACGCACGCCGTGCATTTCA
Organism: Carassius carassius; assembly: GCF_963082965.1. Classification (NCBI taxonomy): domain Eukaryota; kingdom Metazoa; phylum Chordata; class Actinopteri; order Cypriniformes; family Cyprinidae; genus Carassius; species Carassius carassius. The sequence continues at coordinate 21,227,647 of NC_081755.1, read as the reverse complement.
ACACCAGCTCTCCAATTTGGCTACTTAATCCAGGCCACCACACTGACTGTTTGGCTCTTTCACGGCATTTGACAATTCCCTGGTGCCCTTCATGAATTTTCTCTAGCACTCTATTCCTCATTACTGAAGGGATAACTAGCCTAGTACCCCGCAATAACAGTCCATTGTGAGTGCTGAGAACAGCTTTTTCAGTCCAGTAGGGTCTTACCAGCACATCCAGTCTGCCGCGATCTGGCCAGCCCTCGATGCAGTACTTCATCACTTCCGCGCACACGCTGTCTGCACTCAGCTGTTTTCGCAGCTCGGACAGGTAAGTCTCACTTGCTGGTAAATTTGAGATTATAGAGTCAACATATATGTTAGTTTCCTCCATCAAACCATCTCCATCGGTCACGCCATTCTTCAGCGGCGCCCGTGACAGTGTGTCTGCTGTGGTGAGGCTTTTCCCTGGGACGTGCATGATTGTGTATCTGTACCTCATGAGTCTCATTCTAAATCGCTGTATTCTAGGTGGGAGGGAGTCCAGCGCTTGTCCACCCAGCAGGCTCACGAGGGGTTTGTGGTCTGTCTCCAGCTCAAAATGGAGACCAGTAATGAAGTCACTGAATCTTTCGCATGCCCAAGTGAGGGCCAGTGCTTCTTTCTCCACTTGAGCATAGCGCTGCTCTGTGCTTGTGAGTGCCCTGGACGCATATGCCACCGGCGCCCAGGTTTCCTGGCATTTCTGCAGAAGTACGCTGCCTAGCCCATATGACGAGGCATCGGCTGATATTTTAAGCTCTTTGTTTGGGTCATACAACTGCAGGACTGGAGTGGACGCTAACTCTTGTTTGAGGCTGGTGAACGCCCTCTGCTGATCAGGCCCCCAATACCACAGGTTCTTTTTTGAAAGCAGGTCTCTGAGAGCTTTATCTTTTTCAGCTAGGTTGGGCACAAACTTGCCTAGTTGATTTACCATGCCCAGAAAGCTTCTGAGCTCACTGATGTTGTGTGGCGGATCCATCTCACGTACAGCACGTGTCTTTTCTGGATCTGGGCTTATCCCCTCTGCCGCAATGATGTACCCGAGAAATTTCACCTGGGTTTGCTGAACTCGCACTTGGCTAAATTCAATGTGATGCCAGCCGCCTGTGCCCTCTGCAGAACCGCATGCAACCGTGTGTCGTGCTCTGCCTGTGTGGAACCCCATATAAGGACGTCGTCCATGTGGCAGACGGCTCCTTCTAAGCCTCCTGTCACTTCCGTCACCATCCGGTTCTGAAAATGTTCTGGAGCTGAGGCAATACCAAAAGGTAAGCGGTTAAAGAAATAACGCCCGAATGGGGTGATAAAAGTGGTGTAATGGGCACAGTCTCTTGATAATGGGATCTGCCAAAACCCCATATTGGCGTCCAGTTTTGTGAATATTTTTGCACCAGACAACATGCCTAGTGTCTGGTCCACAGACGGGAGGATAAACTTTTCCCTGCACACCGCTTCGTTGAGGGGAGAGAGGTCTACACAAATACGGATTTCATCCTTAGATTTCTTTGGTGCGACCACCATGCCAGAGCACCACTCTGTCGACTGTTCAATCCGGCTGATGACTCCTAGCTGCTCCATGCGCTGTAGTTCCTGCTTTACGTTTCCCATCAAGGGCAGTGGGACACGGCGAGGTACTTTCAAAGACACGGGCCTGGCATCTGGTCTGAGCTTAATTGTGTACTGCTGCTGTACTAGACCTAGCCCCCCGCACAGCTTTGGGTATTGCTGTTTTACGGAGTCCAGGTCGATGCTATCTACTCTGGCTACCAGTCTGAGGCTAACTGAGGCGGGTCGACTCAGCAGAGCTGTGTTCAGGTGCTTCACTACATAAATGTCCTCTGTGGTGCATTTGTCACCACATTTCAGTATTTCTCTGGTTACACCGACTACTGAGAGAGGTACATGCCCTGGCCCGAACAGTGTTTTATTACCTGGGGCAAGGTTGTATGCGGTGCCTCTGCATATCTGTCTGTACACCTGCTCTGGTATGACAGTAACGTCTGCCCCTGTATCAATCTTGAAGCTCACATTAGTATGTCTAACTTGTAAGTCTACTGTCCATGCATGTTCTCCTGCATCAATGGTTCCCAGGAATATGTCATCATCTTCCCTGACAGCACTCACGCTTTTAGCAGACTTGCACACTTTGCCATAATGCCCTCTCTTACCACAATTGTGACAGTCTGCATTCTTTGCAGGGCACTGGAATTTAGCGTGCAGCTTACCACATTTAGGGCATGACCTATGCTCTGCTCCTGATTGTGCTTCGTATTTGTCTTTATGCTGTTTAAATGGCAGTCTTTTATTTTTCCATGCCTGCTGTTTTGCTTTCTTAGTGTGTAGAGCATCCACTGTTGTTTTTGTAGCATGTGAAGCATCACCTCTCAGATCTGTTTGTTGCCGTTTCATATCCTCTGCTTGTCTGACCATGTTAATGGCTTTTGCCAGATCCAGCCTGCTCTCCATCTGCATTTTCTGCGAAAGCACACTGTCTCTAATGCCTACTACGATCCTGTCTCTCAACAGTTCATCGCGCAGTGTCCCATACTCGCAATGTTCAGCCAGTGCATATAAAGCAGTTATAAACGAGTCTGCAGATTCAGACGGCCCCTGAGCTCGCTGGTTAAATTTAGCTCGTTGGTAAATCACATTTTTCTTCGGCACGAAAAAGTTTGTGAAGCCGTCTTTGACGGAGCTGTATATCAGTTTCTGTTCAGCGGTTAATGTTAGCCCTTTTAGCACGTCATCTGCCTCGTCCCCCATGCAATATATCAGCGTATTCACCTGATTAGCGTCTGATGACTTATCCAGGTCGCTAGCCACTCTGAAGCGCTCGAACCGTCTTATCCACTTTTCCCAATCTTGTGGCTTCGAAAAGTCGAAGGATTCCGGCGGGTTTATTGAGAACGATGCAGATGCTTTAGCAGGAAGCTGCGGAGGGTCGTTCTGTTCAGCGTGCTGTCCTCGTTGCGAGAGTGACATGCTTGCAAAGTTTGCTTAAGCTTCTCCACTTAAGTTATTTCCTTTCTCACTCTTCTCATATAATACCCACTATCCTTTCTCTCAGTGTAGCACCATTTCTGACACCATGTCGCGTTGGGTTCTTTTGCCTCGAATCAAGACAGAGCCGAATATCTTTCACATGGCTTCTCGTTTATTCACCCATGAACTCTCCCCCCCATAACAACATTGTGACCCGCTCTACCGCCCCCTGGAGTCCAGGCAATGTAACAATATTATAGATCACACCACAGTTTCAGGAGTGGCCATTCTGATGAGACTGCACTACTGTCAGTCACGAAAGCCCTGCAGATTGCAAAAGCTGATTCCAAATCATCAGTTCTTATTCTTCTGGATCAATCTGCTGCTTTTGACACTATCAATCATCAGATCCTTCTGTCTACTCTCTCATCATTGGGCATCACAGGGATTCAACTTTGCTGGTTTGAATCCTATTTCATTGGTAGGTCTTTCAGGGTGACCTGGGGAGGGGAGGTATCCAAAGCACATCAACTGGTCACTGGGGTTACTCAGGGATCAGTTCTTGGACCTCTCCTCTTCTCCAAATACAGGCCATCACAGGGTCCCATCATACAGGCACTTGGCTTCTCCTACCATTGCTATGCTGATGAGACACAGCTCTATCTTTCATTTCATCCAGATGATCCATCGGTAGCTGCACGGATCTTAGGCTGCCTGGCAGACCTCTTGGTATGGATGAAAGAACATCACCTACAGCTCAACCTGGCAAAGAATGAGCTTCTTGTACACCTCGCTTTATCTTCTTGAACTGGCTACCAGTTGCGGCTTGCATCAAGTTTAAGACATTGACGCTTGCCTATAGAACAGCCACAGGCTCAGCACCCACCTACGTCCACTCACAACTACAAATGTACATCCCCTCCAGAAGTCTGAGGTCCGCTAGTGAGCAATTCCTTGTGGTACCATCTCAGAGAGGCTCTTTCTAGCTTGTACTTATTTGAACAATGCCTAAAACTTGGAATTACAAGCACTTCTTTTGTCTGTTTGCCTCTTTTAAAGAATCACTTTACGTATCCCGAAAATTTAAGTCGTGTTGGATAACTAAACTTGAATGATTAAATGTAAATGTAAATGTGCTTTAAATCCAGTTGTAATTCACTGGAATAGTATGGAATAGTATAGGCCCACATAATGACAATAATGACATTTTCATGAACCGTTTCTTAGAAATACTTTCTCTAATAATATGAGTAATGCATTAATGAAAGCATTTAATTTCTGTAATATTTCTAATTGTAAGCAAATTTATTGAAAACCCATATTGATGCAGCCAATTATCAAGGAGGCCAAGGCCAGACATTAAGAGAGATTTAGAGCATTATTTCCTCTGAGTAACTCTTTGATCTGTGTAATATTGCAGTGTGTCAGTGTTGGCTCTGAAGATACACATTTGCTTTCTCTTGTGTGTCAGGCAGCAAACATGAAGAGATGAGATGACTCGTGAGTAATGAACAGAGGAAATGGACCATATGACTGTCATTCTGTTTGATATGTAATTCGTTCACTGTCATACATGAGATGCTGTACTTAGACTGCAGCTTTCTGAAGACTGTCTCTTTGTGGTGATATCTGCACGTCAGTATGATGCCTCACAGCAGACTAGATGTGTCTTTCAAATATTGAAAGAGCTACTATAAAAGGACTAGTTTCTTAATCACAAACTTTTTGTTGCCTTAAAAAAACAATTTGAATAGAATGTCTATGCTTAAGGTTGATCATGTGTTGGCCAACTGGATTTCATTATTGACATAAGGATGCATTAATCTAAAGTGACTTTCATTGCATTAAACGTATGCATTTCATCATTTGTTGCATTCACTGATAATCCAACCTATGACCTTGGTGTTGCTACTGTAGCACCATGCTCTATTTTTAATGCCACAAACAGACAAAATTTCAGCCCTTAATCTCTGTAAAGGTATTAATGGAAAATGCCAACAAAAGCACACAATTTGAAGCAAATTGGTGCTCATTCATGTGAGTGACGATTATGTATGTATTATCAAAGACACAATCTGAGAGAAAGAGCAGATGCAGCACAAATGAGAAACATTCAGCAGATTAAATATCTAGACCTGTCTGTGATATGTCTTGTAGTGTGAAATGTGTTTTGACTGGAAAATACATTGCCGACAACAGGCTGTTTTGTAGTGTGAAAAGAACAGCAATCTGAGCAATTAGTAATCTGCTCCAGTATATATAATTCAGAGAGAATCTAGGTGGCAACAGTTATGCTGTACTTTCAAAAAATAGTCAAAGAAGAAATTAAAATCTATGATTTAAAAATTGACAGAAACCAATAACAATAATAACAACAATGGATGACCACCGTGATGATTGTCTAATCTTTTGTTTGTGGCTCCTAATTAGTGGTCCTGTGTCATACAATGTCACAGAGGTTCAAAGACGGAAGTACTTGCGACCAAAGATAGCCTACGATCATTTTCTGATAGTGTCAGAAATTCAACATAATCATTGCACAGTATGTTTGCTACTTACCCACGTTTACTGACCAGCCAATAAATATGTGTCATGGCACTAAAACATAAAACTGTCTACCTCAAGCTCTTATCTAGCTCTTCCTCTTTCACCACTTCCACTTTTTTTCAGCACACAAAAACTCCAACTGCCATAGTGTGATTCATCATGCTATTTTCGTTTACCACTAGCGCATGCTGATGTTTTATTCTACTATAGTAATGTGCATCATAGACTATGAGTCAATAGGTGTCATCATTGTACAGACTACACGTCATACCCAAGTTGATTAGATCCATCTAACATCGCACAGTGTTATATGCATTGATCTTATAGGATTGCTAAAATCATGCAGTCTGTAGAAGGCTTTAATACCAGGTCCTATCACTTTAGTTGTTCTTCACTTTCTTAATTTCAGATGGCCATGTTGTTATGAGCTTCTTGAATATTTGCCCATTGGAATTCTTAGGTAGGATAAAGAACAACCTCTGTGTACTTTGTCATTCACTTGATTTGATCATTTTTGCTATTCTTCGATAGCAGAGACAGATGAGAATGATCCGTCTCACCCTCCTGAAAAATCCAGCACTGCTGGTCACCAGAATAAGGTATGTTTTGCATGCTGAGACCAGTATGGAATGCTTATTGCTGGTTTGCTAGTCTCCAACAATGGATGTTGGTTTGCTGGTCTCCAACATGGGATGCTAGTTTGCTGGTCGCCAACATGGAATGCCGATTGCTGGTTTGCTGGTCATCAACAAGGGATGATGGTTGCTGGTTTGCTGGTCTCCAACATGGAATGCTGGTTTGCTTGTCATCAACATGGGTTGCTGGTCTTCAACATAGGATGCTGGTTTGCTGGTCATCAACATGGGATGCTGGTTGCTAGTTTGCTGGTTTCCAACATGGAATGCTGGTTTGCTGGTCTCCGACATGGGATGCTAGTTTGCTGGTCTTCAACATGGGTTGCTGGTTTGGTGGTTTGCTGGTATCCAGCATGGGATGCTGATTGCTGGTTTGCATATACTGATGGTGTGTTTCTGATTTGGAAAGGGGAAGTTACTATTCTTTCACTTCAATTCTTACAATTTCTAAACTTGAATTTTGATGGCCTAAAATATCAGAATTCATTTTTTGATACATTGGTTGTAAGGGAAACAGGTCAATTTAGCTCAAAGGGAATCATTTAAGATTTTAAAGGGAATTTGAACAGAATCACTGTTTTACGGCTGATCACTGAGACGCCCAGCGATTCATTGAATGAGCTATATAACATCAACTCTGCAATGGATATTAATATCTAAAGTATACTGAAAACACTATTAATTAGCACAGTAACAAGATCGGCAGTTTAAGACATTAACTTGTAAACAAAAAACACAAGATACTTCTCTTGGTGTTCTGAGTATTTAAACTGGGCTGTTTGACACCTCCAAATGTTGTCTTAACCAATTAGATATTGTCTTTGCTCAGGGCAGTGTATAGTCCTCCTCCCCATTCATAAATCAAATGTTATCTTATCAATCACATGGTCTGAATCTTCCTGTTCTTGCAGAGTATCCTTTTGGACATGATTCCTGTAACATGAATATGATACATTTGACAAAGAATTGATTGGCAGAAACGTTTCAAGCAAGAAGATTCAAACACACACATAATTAACATGAATATGAATCCTTAAGCTATTCAATAGTTATTAAAAAGACATTCAAAATAAGTGATTAGTAACATGGTAGTCAAATGTGTGGGTTACATATATGATATGGAGTTAGCAATGGACTGATAATTGTTTATAAGTCTTTTTGAGTGAGAGTCATTTTGGTGCATCTACATCTGTAAACGTTTCTGTGCCATTCTTTGAACATAAGGACATGTTCTGTGAAGTAAGTATATGTTCTGGTTAAGACCACAGAGGTTAAAATGTTTCCTTAGGAATTTATGCCTGGTTCCTGCCTCTGGATGCTGGGAAGTCAATCAAATGGGGAAGTCGTGGCCTAATGGTTAGAGAGTCAGACTCCCAATCGAAAGGTTGGGTCCCGGGCCGGCAGGAATTGTGGGTGGGGGGAGTGCATGTACAGTTCTCTCTCCACCTTCAATACCACGACTTAGGTGCCCTTGAGCAAGGCATAGAACCCCCAACTGCTCCCCGGGCGCCGCAGCATAAATGGCTGCCCACTGCTCCGGGTGTGTGCTCACAGTGTGTGTGTGTGTTCACTGCTCTGTGTGTGTGCACTTCAGATGGGTTAAATGCAGAGCACAAATTCTGAGTATGGGTCACCATACTTGGCTGAATGTCACTTTCAGTTCAGTTTTCAGTCAAAAGAGCTTGTGATAGTGATTACTATCTTGGATTTATGTGTGATGGTCATCTCTTTTTACCATCAATCTTGATTACGTGCCTCAAATTTGACAATCTCCTTGCGGAGTTGTTAAGATCAGTGTGTTCCTTTATGTTAATGTTGAAAGCTGCTCAAACCTGCTAGTTGGTGAACTTGCTTCACACTTGTGGCACTAGGATTTATTTTACAGCATCCTGTATCTTGAGCCTTTCTGTGAAATTCGGCTCCTTGTGTTTCAACCATGAACCTGATCAAATCTTTCATTTGTCTGGTTCGCTCTGAAACCCTACACAGTCCAAGTGAGAATGGAAGGCAATAATTATTGTAATATTATACGTTTTTTATTGTAATGTTTTCTCAGCGGTACATAAGACATGAGGTAAGTCTGTGTGCGTTTGTGTGTTTTGCAGGAAGAGTGGCATCTTATGCTTTCAAAGTTAGCTTACTATAGCTGCTCCGAAATTGCCAACCCAGCCTTTAAAAACTTTTACACATCCAGTGTTGCAGGATAGCATGTATCAGTTTCTGTAGTGGAGGAGGAAGGATCAAGCTAACCTTTAACGTTTCTTGCTTCCTAGTATCTGTGTCTGAAGCCCCTGCATCTGTTAATGCCCTCTTACAGCAGGTGTATGTATTCAGTGCACCTAACCTCAATGAGACACTGAGATGGCACTTAAAAGATTGGAGATCCTATGCAGATCCAACTATAATCTCTTGCTTTGTGCTTCTGCATTGAAGGTGAGTTTTGTGCTGTGTCTGTGTGGATACCAGATTGTCTGGAAAACGTCTTGGTTATGTATGGCAACCTTCATTCCCAGAAGGAGGGAATGTAGGATTATTGCATCCAGCTGCTGCTGATCACAGCATGAGTATAATAAGGCAGCAGGTGCAATGCATACCAGGTTTTCACTAAGGAGCTGAGCCGGAGACCAGTGGCTCATCGGTGGTACAGCAACCATGGCGATTGGATGTGACATCTCCATTTCATCCTTCAGGGAATGAGGATTACCATACGTAACCGAGATGTTCCCTTTCAGTCGGTCACTCTCAACGTCCCGTTTGTAAACAACGAATTTGGATCCCTACCAAACCGCTATGGGTGCTACCCCTTCCAATGACCTGTGAGAGCCACCTGCACCCTTATTTGGTGTAGGCCGGGTCTTGGATCAAGTAGTTCCAATCACCATTGTCAAAGCACTACCTCACTGAGTAAGACTGGATAATACTAGGAAAACATTCCTCTTGGAGCATGGACGCTGCGGTAGCCCCATCCTTCCTGAAGGAGTTTCTGGAAGCAAATACACATATAGCATCCAGTTAGGTGTATATGGAGAAATTGGAGGTGATTGTAACCCTCTTGTGAAGGCAGAAGTCTGCCGGGGAAACACAGGTTCTAGGACTATACCATGGACTATACACATGCGAGTACCACTTAGGTCTCAATATGGAACCCAGCCTTACTGTTCTCACGGATTCATCGTGAAGGCCTGGCACCGAATGTTCCACTGTGTCCAGCTGCCAAGGGTGATGGAGGATCTCAACAGGGTCTAAAGTACAGACACTCTGGAGCAGATTTAGCAAGATGACACTAACCGGGGTCTCTCTGTGCCACTACCTATTTGAGGTGAGAACAGCTTTACAAATATCTGTCAGCGAGGTGCCACAAGCCAACACCCAGGAAGATACAACACCTCTAGTTGAGTTAGCACAGGCCTCCCCAAGATACCAATCATCCAGCCTCTATGGCTTTGGATGCGGTGGAGGTTTCCACTTGAGCCCTACCCTCTCTGTGGCCCGGGAAAGCATAGCCACCATCTCTGGATCTGATTCAGGCTTTGCTACCATCCTGGATGGAGGCAGCACGGCCAAATCTTTATCGGAGAGCTCTCCCTCTGATGCTGAGATCGACATCTGGTCGCGGGGATGTCTACTGGAAGCCACTTGTATGCTCATTGGGGAAGGCCCAGCGCATTTCGTGCGTTGCTTCACTGGATTGGAGGTGCTGGAGGAGTGGTGGGCCCCTGAGGGTTGGTTCTCCGAAGATATTGACACCAGTGTAACCCTCAAACCACCCGCGCTGCTGCTTGAAGTGGTTCTCGTCTGTCAGCCACCAGAACGAGCCCCAGATCGTGGCAGCGGCAACGGGACTCCATCCCCTGGAGGTAGCAGAGCCTGGTACACAGCTCCGTGTTGTTCATCTTCCCGCAATGGGAACATGACTCATCCACGAAGGCCACCTTAGCGTGCTTGATGCCCAGACACGTGAGGCAGCAAACATGACCATCACCCAGTGCCAGGCAATGACCACACCCAGAAACGCACAGGTTAAATGGCATCCTTATAAGGATGATCTTTTTAAAGACATACCAGTGGAGCTCTTTTAGGGAAATATACTATTTAGGAAATGCCCTTGTAGTGCTGAGGTGCACAGGAGAGATGGCTGCTTGCAACACGATGGGGAGTAGTGCAGCCTGAAGTGCGCAACCCACTTGACTCTGGAACGACCACCGCTGAAGCGCCATCTCGTAATTCACGACTGGTACACAATTGGGCTGAACGATACTGTTGCTCAGCTCTGAAGCAAAAAGCTGGTATGCATTGCACTTGCTGTCTTATTATACTGACACTGTGATCAGTGGCAGATGGATGCAATAATTGCATGCCAGATATTTATTTAAATGTATTAAAGAATTCATTTAAACAGTCTCTGTGAATAACTGTAAAGGAAACATTGTAAAAATAGCACTCAAAAGAATCAATTACTTGTGATTTTTGTATGCAGGATGTATCCGGCGGTCAGTGAATGGACAGTGGGTGGTACAAAGGCACAGCTGGGACCACGTTCCCATAAATCCATAACTTGTGGCTGAACAAAAATGATGAATGATCAATTATTTAACAGAGCCTTTCAATCCAGTATTCTTCCTCAGGACCCTAATACCTAAAGAAAGGATTTGGTTACAAATCACCACTGTCACACTCAAGTCTTGATTTACCGACACATCACAGCCACATCTCCATTCTCTCCATCATCTCAGAGCGTGATGTGATTTCCTCTCTTGTCACGGGTGGTCCTTCAACTCTAACTGCACCCACTTCTGTATCACTTCAGGGCCAGATATATTATTCCCCCCATAACCCATTCTCACCGGGTAAAACTAAATTCAGAGAGATTAAAGACTTGTCTTTGGGATTTTTGATAGATGAATGTGTATAAAACTCAAGGTTCGACCTGAAACTTTGCATGCTTGGACAAACCTCCTCTCTCCATATTCTGTCACTGATATTTTGAGATGGGGGGAAAAAATTATGAAAACATTTTTGGGCCCAGTGATGCATGGCCATTTGAATTAGAGTTGTAATACAGCGCTGCTCATAAACGTGAGATGGCATTGAAGAGGCGGGCACTGCCAGCAGCTCCACCATTAGGACTAATTTTCCACTCTTAATAGCCCAGGCACCTTGTTTTATTAAGCATGGATTACAGGTCATAAAGGGCGATGGAGCACTGAATGCTGGTGATCTGGTTTAAACACTGAACAATATCACCCGCCCTCACCTGGTCACTGCTGAAGATATGACAACAGTACTATTTATGGTTCTAAAGGCTCTTAATATAGTCCAAGAGTTTTTAAGAGTCTCAGACAGTAGGACTTTTTACACACCCTGAATTACAAGACACATTTGATTACAAGAATTTGTTGACCCTTTAAACTGTATTTCACTTGGCATGATAATAAAAATTTTGATAAATTAAGTGTCAAAAATGACCTTGTTCCACTGAAATATGATTTGGGGTCCAAAGAGTAAATAAATTGGAGAAAAAATATTTTACACCTTCATCTGTCTGCTTTCTTAGGGATAATCAGACATCATGAAATTAATTGTGATTATTTCACTCTGTTGACAACACCAATTTCTACCACTGAGAAAAGCAATGCCAACTTAATATATTAAATATATTAAATATGATAAAACATATATCGTAAAGCATACATTTTCCAGATAATAATTCAACATATTTTTAAATATAAAATGAAAATATAAAAGCCAATTATTAAATTGTGTTCTCTTCTTAATATCAAAATTATTCTGTTTTTCACAGTATGAATGGATTGTTAGTCATGAAAATATTGAATGAATATATTTGGAGGTGTATAACATCAAATCGTTTGAAAAACCCTGGTATGTCTAATGTACATACTTCATCATATTTTAGCTATTCCATTGTTAATTCATTATTTTATTTATTTTACTTGCTATTGTTGATTAATCTTGTGATTGTGTGGTTTTCACAAGTAAGAGATAACAAAATGTTCTTTCAAGTGTTTTTTTTTTTCTCAATATTGCAAGATAATTTTGTGAAGCAAAAGCTTTTCCATTGATATTGCTTGGTATAATAACACTTGTTGGATTTGTACTGGATTTGTAGTCCAAAAAAAGTCCAGAAATGTATTACTTGCTGTCTATTTGTAATTATTTGTGAAATTCACAAGTAATTTCCGGGTGAAAATTGTTTATATTTTTTATTTTTATTTTCCACTGCACAAGTCTCTATAGTAAGTCTGTGGAAGTGAAAACTGTGTTTAAATGCACACAGATAAAGGGACTATGGCAGCAAGGCAAATAGAAATTTCAGTTAGTTCAAATAAAAAGACATAAATTTCATTGGTGGTGAATATGCAAATAATAAATGGCACGTCTGTCCTGCAATAACATATGCAGTTTTAGACAGTTAATTGGTTTGAGTTTTAAAAATGTTTTTCGCTATAAAGAACTTTTTTTTTAAATGGAAAGAAAGAAACACAGATTCCAACAAAGAACCTTCATTTTTAAGGGTGCAGAGGAATTATTTTGGCAAAGAGAAGTTCTTCAACCTAGAACTGTAGTCCTGTCTATTTCATCAAATGACACACACTTTTTTTGTGCAGAAAAATTAATGCAAGCACTTTAACAAAAATATAAGCTGACATTATGCTACAAACACTGTTGATAGAGCTTAACTTGAACTGAACCCAGAATATTTATGAAAACATTGAATCTATTTGTAAAGTTCTCTTTTTTTTCTTTTCATATGTCACTATAAATCTGAACACTGGCAAATTAAAATGCAGAATGTTTTGAGTCTGGGAAGCTGTTCTTTGTGTTTTGTACGAGGATTTAGTTAACATCTGGCAGAGCTCCCTGACCCTGTAAAGCTTTGCCCCATGTCTATCTGTAATCCCTCCCTACATCTAACATGGCTTAATCCACACTGCACTGGAGAATACATGCTGCATTACAGGAGATGCTCATATTACTGATTGAAACTGACTGGATAGAGCTGCTGGTCACAAAAGACAGCTCAAGATAACCCCAGTACAAGATTATTCACGTAATGAGGAATTCACACATCAGTCATAGTCTCTATTTAGAACTGAGCAAATCGCTATGTCAAAATCATTCTTCCCATGCAACACAGCTTCTTCATGTGATCTTTTTCCACTTAGACCAAGCTATGAGCCCAAATTTCTCAATATCATTATCAATGAAAAAGTCCTATGTTCTCGACAGCATGTCAAAAAACGACACTGAACATGGTTTGCATTTATTTTTACAAAATAAAATTAAATTTATACATTACATTCTGTATCTAGCTATCTGTATTCCTACTGATCTCTATGGTAGTTGCTTGGCTGGCACATAACACACTAGTGATGTCCGATTCGCGAACGAATCGTTCTATTTAACCGGTTCTTCATAGTGAACCGGTTGAACCAGTTCACCAAATCGAACCGAATCGTTTTTGAATTTCTCTACTCATCTACTCAATGTGAAATTGCATATAGTCTAATTAGGTTCTACATTTGAGAACTTCATAGCTGTTAAAAAAGTATGCATCTGTATAGTGTTAATAAAGTATTACCATAGATACAAGTGAAGTATGAATGCAATTTGAATGAGCTACATTTATCAACATGTTGGCATTTTTGGACCACTTACCTCTACTTTCAGACGCCATTGTATTTTCAGCTTGTCACTGTCAGAGTATGCAACAGATAGTGTGATATAGGCGGTTAAGGATACATCTATGCTGTCTTCAAAAATCGATCAGATCCAAGGTATCCATCAGACAGGATGTGATACATACATTTGATTCGGACATTCTCTGTATACCTTGCCAGCGGTAGCTTTACTTTATTTTATTTTATTTTATCTGACACAGCCAGTGACTCTTTTGAGCTGTGACATCAATGACTGCAGACAGAGAAAATAGCCCTCCAGAAAAGGAATGAATCACTAATAAAACTTCTACTAGAAAAACAAAAGCAATGACTAACCAGCCAAAGCGTAAATCCTTGCTTTCTAGTCTCTCAAATTTCTCTTGCAACTTCATTGGCTGTGACTCATTACTGCCCTCTAGCTTGTTGGAGACAGTGTGCACATTATAACAGTTTCACAATGCTTACAAAGTTAGCTAACGTAACACATTTAAAGTGCACAAGTTTTTGTCTAGTAGTCCATGCTAGTCTAATGCAGAATTACATGCAGTCAAAATGACATGATCAAATTTTTATGTAAATCACAGATGTCAGTCTTTTAATAAATGGTATGTTCTAAACTCTCGCTTTTCTCCCTTCATGCACATGAGTGACAGAAAGATGCATGACCCTTATAGGCAATGACACATTTTCTTCAGGCAATGGAGATGTCATAGTCTCTCCAGCTTGTCTTGTTACATCTGGGAGTCTGAAATGACAAAGCACATTTTTAGAGAGGCTGTAGGGAAGGAAAAAGTGCCTTTAACCTGTGCCCTTCATGGTCCCTTGGAGCCTGCTAGTAAGATTCATATCTTGTTGAACTAGTCCACAGATAACTTCTAGATAACAGCTCTGTCAGACTATTCTTAAAATAATTTCATTATTATTCTCTATGAATAATGCATCAATGGATTAGATAGTGTAATGTCAGCAAGATAACACATTACGCATCCAGATGTTTGCATGATAAGCATTTATAAGACAACGCTCACTTTGACAACTACATTTTTGAAAACCATGCTTCGCTGGATGTTCAGCGAACTTTATGAAGGAAAAGCACAATAGAGATGCCGTAATAGAGATAACAGCAGTCTGACATTCTACAATCTGCAGATTTCTGCATTGTATTTAAATGTGCATGGCAGTGCGATTGAATCTGGCCTTTCTGTCTTTTTTTGCGGATTGCTCCACTGAGTTTAAGTCAGTAAGTGGCACAGCGAGAAACATGTTGAGAGCAATTACCGCATGTCTTAAGACCTCCAGCATTTGCAGATATGACAGACACAAGCCAATGCTGCATTTGTGATGCATGTAGGAAGGGTAAACTCAAAATCAGACACAAACAACAAATATTGGATTGAGACGGAAGTCTTATAAGCATCATATACGAAAAAAGTTGTTGATGTAAAGAGGCAACATACATGGACTTATAAAAAAACATGTCTGCACTAATTCTATTGTTCTTTATTGATTTATATTGATTTATATGGTTCCATGAACCCCTTTTTTGAAACCTCTCTTTTTAATAGTGTGAGATAAAAATGCCATGCCACTTAACTTGCTTCAAGTCTTTGAGCTCCGTCATTGTGACTTGTACTTTACAAGAATTGTAGCTGAACACTCTGCATAAGTGTAAGACTGTACCAGGTGAGCTACTGAGCAAGTTTACCTTGTCAGAAGAACTGTACGCATAGAGCTGGTTATTGTAACAGAAAATCAGACTCCAAACAACAGGTAAGAACCAGAACCTAGAACAGATGGGCTTAATGCACAGCTTAGTAAATGTCAACAATAGTAGGTGAGAATCGGCAGAAATAGTCTTTGGCAGATATAATGATGATTCTGATAACACTGTTCTCTTTACCAAAATAGCCTAGGAGCAATGACCAGAGCAGGTAGAACAGGTAAAAGACAAACAGGAGAACATAAGGGTAGATACGGGAGAACAGGAGTGACCGTAATGGCTCACAGGTAAACCATTCACATTCGGTATGAGACTTCCTTCCACAATGGAGACCAGACAACATGACTGTGTGTTGTGTTTACTTACAGTGCTGAGTTAATAAGGATTGAGTATTGTCAGGTGTGCATGTTTAGAACTCTGGTGAATGTGATCACTGAATGGTGGATGAGCCTGGAATTTCTCTGACAGTTATGTGATGCAAACATCATTATATATTTGTTTACATGCCATGCTCTGTAGTTGAAGTGTTTTAGGCTACGTCCACATGAAGCCAGAGCTTTTCCTATCCAATAATTGTTTTTCCTCATCTCAAGGAATATCAGCGTCCACACAAAACAACAAAACCAACACAAAACAATGTAGTATACTGTACATGCCAGACCAGCATGTGTTGTAATTCTGTCACAGAGATACATTAAAAATGAAGAAGAAATTTTGCACTATGCACATAAACCTTGCAGTTGGTATTCAATCCAACATGGAATAAGGTTAGTTAATAAAAATACAATCATTCAGTGTTTGTTCATGTTTTTGTTCCTGTTATGTGACGTAGGAGTGTCTGACTAGGGGCGAGACGTGGGCTGATGACATCATTGTTCTAGAAAATATAAGGATTCGCTGTCCACATGAAAACACAAGGGCAGCGTTGTTTTCAAATTTATCCACTCTGGAACCCGGTTTCAAAAAATATCGGTTTCACTCTCCCAAAATGCCGGATCCGTGTGGACGAAACACCTATACGATACAAAATGTATGCGTATACAGCGAACCATACAAAAATAAGTCTTTATTAATCAATAGTCTGCAACTTCAATCATAATTAATGTGAAAACGAACACAAATAGCTGGTGTTTAACTGCCTATTGTCTTGATTTCAACTGGAAACTGCAGTTAATCATACAAAAAGTGTTTGTTTTTTTCTTCCAAAGGAGCCTGTATATTGCAACTAACACATGACTCACAATAATGAGAAAATGTGTAACACATAAAAAAAAAAGTTAATCGAAAACAAGATTCATCCTGATTTTCATAACAACCGCAAAGTTTAAGGCACCACATGTGAAGAAGGGTTTACTGTCTATAACCCCAAGATTAAAGGCCTGTTTCTTTCTCTTTTACAGGATATGTTATTTTATAGCCATCTGTATTCCAAGTATTTCAAGCAATAGCATCAGAGAACTTGGTAAAGAGAAACCACAACATAGAGTTACAGCCTCACACACCATGTAGAGTGATTAATAATGTGCTTTGGCAGACGCATTGCATACATGACCTTGTTAATGGACTGCTCTCCTCCAATTGAGGTCTTTTTCAGCAGCAGGGACTTTCAGCCTAATTCAGAGCTCATAATTTCAAAGGAATGCATAAAACATGACATTTCTTTAAAGGCATAAGCAGATATACTGAATAGTGCATTTTTTATAACGTTTGGGAATGGAGGTGTTCCTAAGGCCTTATTTGTTGCAATGTGACATTTTTCCATGGCAATTAAGCACAGTTTTCACTGCATGGCATTGAGGTTTAACTGAATTGTCTTAATGAATGCACTGAATGCAGAGTTCATTTTTAAAGTTAATTTTTAGAATGCATTAAGTTCGTATTAAATACAGAATAAAAGAGACATAATTCAATTTTGAGCTTGATCAAATGAGCATCAATTGTTTCATACATGCCGATTCTTCTTTTACCTTACTGTTATCTTGAAATAATCAAAATCAAGTCCACAGTATTTGATTTAAATATGCATTTCTACTGTATATTGCAAAAAAAAAAAAAAAAAAAAAAAAAAAAGAACATTCACTGTTTAGTTAATTACCTTGAAACTAGAATACAGCCATTACTGAACTAGCTACAATCAAGTCTTTTGACATTATTGCTGCTATGTGGCTGTTGGAGCACGTACATTTGTTTACATATGAATAAATGTTCAGTTTATGTTTCCATGTAAACAGCATTCACACTGTTCTCAACTATTGAAAAGGGCAACATCTTCAATCTCACTTTCTTTCTCTTTCTCTCTCTGCCTTTGAAAGGAACCCCAGGGACTGAAAGACAGAGAGAGTTTCTGAAAGGGTGAGATAGAAGCTTGTTAAAGCTCCTGTTCACACAAACAGAAATAAAATGAAGCCATCTAAAGAATTTCCATTAAAGGTATATATGAGACAGTATTGAGTAAGTGGAGGGGAGAGAAAAGTTGTTTCTTTCGAGCTTCCTTCAGTGAAGCAGAAGACAGGTCTGCTTTCCATCCACTCTGAGAAACATTTGAAGAAATTCTTCTTCAAAGGCTATGAGTTCTTGCCTTTACCTGAGGACACAAGTTCATCTCACTGCACTGTGAAGCATAACCGTACCTCATTTATCATTCAAAATCACTGTATGCAATTATAATGTAATATAAACTGATATATATAAACAGTACAGACCAAAAGTTTGGACACACCTTCTCATTCAAAGAGTTTTCTTTATTTTCATGACTATGAAAATTGTAGAGTCACACTGAAGGCATCAAGGGCTATTTGAGCAAGAAGGAGAGTGATGGGGTGCTGCGCCAGATGACCTGGCCTCCACAGTCACCGGACCTGAACCCAATCGAGATGGTTTAGGGGTGAGCTGGACCGCAGACAGAAGGCAAAAGGGCCAACAAGTGCTAAGCATCTCTCGGGGAACTCCTTCAAGACTGTTGGAAGACCATTTCAGGTGACTACCTCTTGAAGCTCATCAAGAGAATGCCAAGAGTGTGCAAAGCAGTAATCAAAGCAAAAGGTGGCTACTTTGAAGAACCTAGAATATGACATATTTTCAGTTGTTTCACACTTTTTTGTTATGTATATAATTCCGTATATAATTCCACATGTGTTAATTCATAGTTTTGATGCCTTCAGTGTGACTCTACAATTTTCATAGTCATGAAAATAAAGAAAACTCTTTGAATGAGAAGGTGTGTCCAAACTTTTGGTCTGTACTGTATATTTCAACAGAACAGAAGTTTTTTTAATATTTTATACTGTAAAAAGAGGACACAATTTACTGTAGTAAAACAAAATATTTTTTCTATATTTCTTTTTTACAGGTGATTTACCTGTATTTTGAATTTTGCACTGCATTGCACTGCATTATTAAGATAAAAAATTTTTACCAAAGTATTGCATCTCTCAAGTTGTGCAAACAATGGTTCTTACTCATTTAGACTACTGCCCAGTGGTATGGTCAAGTGCATCAAGAATTTTTTTTTTGAAAAATTACAGTTAGTCCAAAATAGAGCTGCAAGACTAATTCTGAATTGTAAGAGAAAGGTTAATAATATGAGAATGCACAAAATTTTAAAATTTGCTACTGGTGAAGGACAGGGTAATTCTTTCTCTGCTATGTTTTATAAGAAACATTTCAGTATCGAAGGTTCCAAGTGTATTGTACACTAAACATTTGTATAGTAATGCTAGTCATAATTTTAACACCAGGCATGCATTAAAGGGATATTTGTTTGCTTCCTGTTTCAAAAACTAATGTCAAGCAACAGACTGTAATGTATAGAGGAATGAAAATATGGAATGAATTGCCATCGGATATTACATGTTTTTTATCAAGTAAAATGAGGTTTACAAAATCGTTAAAGAAATATTTAATGGTACAGTAAACAGTAAATTGCTGATTTTTATGTTTTGAATGAATTTTGGGTTTGTATGTTTTATTGTATTGGTTTTTATTGTTATGGATTAATGTAATGTAATTTTTATTTTTTTTATTTTTGTCGGACCCCAGGAAGAATAGCCACTATCTTGGTAGTGGCTAATGGGGATCCAAATAAACAATAAACAATTGCATTGTGTTTTAGGGTTAACAGACATGTCTGTAAAATATCTGGATAATGTCCTGGCAGAAAATTACCAGTACATCTTCTAACATTTTAAATAGTGCATGATAGTAGTAATAGTAGTAAAGTTTGTATTTGTAAAAATACAAATGCAACAGAAAAATTAAATATGAAAGAGTAATACATAATTTAAATCTGTAAAGGGTCTGCTTTTATTTGTGTACATTTATAATATCACAAAAACATTGTGCTTTTGTAAAATACAGAAAATAAACAGTGTGTACTTTCTGCCGTCTCTGTTTTCGTGAACTTCTTTCTGAAACCCATCACAAAAATGAACCAAAATGCAAATAATTGACACACAGACACGAGAAATATGTCTTAGAAAGCTGAAAGTGTCTACTTTTAAATTAAGTTATATCAAAAATAAATATTATATGACAAAAAATATAAATATGATACAGGAATTTATATGGCATCCATATCTGTAATGAGAGGTCCAGTCTTTCCCGTCTGAGCTCATTATTTGTAAATAAAATAAAATAAAATAAAATAAAATAAAATAAAATAAAATAAAATAAAATAATATTTTACCAGCTGGGTTGCACTTGCTTCAAACGCAATAATTTATAAATTCCCAAAAAAAAAAATTCAAAAAAAAAAAAAAAGAAAAAAAAAAAATATATATATATATATATAAATATATATATATATATATATATAATGGAATTTACCTACAAAGCTTGATTAACTACATTTTTTTAACACTTTACATTAATTGATTTCATTTTAGAGCATTTCATTAATATATAAAAAAATCACTTTAAATTAACACTTTAAATCAACTCAAATTCAATCAAGTCAACTGGACCATTGCAGTATTTATGTTTATTCTGTATGTGTACTATGCTTCATGTGAAATTAATGTTAGGGAAACTATAGCATGTTTCACATCACTTTGATCATTTGCTATTCATCTATGCACAGAGAAGGTTTATTTCAGTTTCACTGATAAAACCAAGTCTAAGAGAGAATGAAAACAGACTTTTAATTTTCAAAGTGACACTAACAGAATGTATTTTTAAAGATCAAAAGATTGTGAGCTTTTTGATACTCCGCAACTTTATTATATCACTTCACAAATCCACTATTAAATCTAAATTAAACTGTTTATCACACAGTTTCTCCACAATAAGACACAAATAGCATCCATCAACTTTCCTTTTATAGATAAATCAAATGTCTTCACAGACGTCTCCAACACAGCCCCCCATGTGCGAAACCATATTGATGATGAATATCAGCAGATTTCACAAGCTGTTTCCTTCCCAAATGAGTACAACTTGAAAGCATACATCTACAAAACTTTTCCCTTGTGCTCAGCAGAAACGAATCATGAATAATGTCAAAAGCAGTGGTTAAGAGATAGCCGTGAAAACCAATTAATACAAACTAAAACCAAGTTTATCAGAGTGAATTAACACAGTAAACACATTTTGCTAATGTCTGTGAAAAAGGATGCAAAATCTGGAAATCACTGTGTTCTATTTTAAGCATCATATCTGACTATGAACAATGGATAAACATCTTGAGAATTCCAAGTAAATTCCAAGCAGGTCTCTAAATGCACTGCCACATAAATGAAACTTCAGTAAAATTTTGCAGAAAGTAGATCCATTGTCAATAGTGTTAAGATGCATGAAGCAGAACTTACTCAGATGTTTCTTTCAAACAAGTAATATAGGTAAACACAGTGAATTTGCATGTTCAAAGTACAACAAACTTTAATTCAATAGAATTTTTTTTTTCCACATCACAGTCTCTCATGTGAAATGTTGAATCACAAAGATTCCTACTGAGATGACTGCATTTCACACATTGGTAAAATTCTGTCATTAATTTACTCACCCTCATGTCGTTCCAAACCTGTGAGACCTTCGTTCTTCTTCAGAACACAAATTAAGATATTTTTAATGAAATCTGAGAGCTTTCTGACCCTCCATAGACAACAACTACCAAGTTCAAGGCTCAGAAAGTAATAAGGACATAAATAAAATAATGCATGTAACATCAGTGGTTCAACCTTAATTTTATGAAACTACGAGAATACTTTTTGTGTGCAAAGAAAACAAAAACAATGACTTTATTCAGTCTCATGCTATTCATGAGAGTACAAAGATGCATTGTTTAATAAAGTCATTCTTTTTGTTTTCTTTGTGCACAAAATTTATTATTTAGCTTCATATCATTAAGGTTGAACCACTGATGTCACATGGACTACTTTAACAATGTCCTGAACCTTGAACGTATCAGGTGTGTTGCTGTCTATAGAGGCTCAGAATCTCAGATATCATTAAAAATATCTTAATTTCTGTTTTGAAGATGAAATAAGGTCTTACGGGTTTGGAATGGCATTAGGGTAAGTAATTAATGACATAATTATATATATATATATATATATATATCTTTTTTTTTTTTGTGAACTATCCCTTTAACAGCTTGAAAAAAAAACATATATTACCATTCCCGCTTGTCTTAAAGGTATACTCAACCATAAAATGAAAATTCTGTCAATAATCACTTACCCCCATGTCGTTCCAAGCTCCATTCATCTTTGGAACACAATTTCAGATATTTTGGATGAAAACCTGGAGGCTTGAGACTGTCCCATATACTGCCAAGTAAATAATAGTGTCAAGGTCCATAAAAGGTATGAAAAGTCATCGTCAGAATACACCATCTGCCATCAGACGTGCAATCTGGGTTATATGAAGTGACAGGAACACTTTTTGTAAGCAAAGAGAACAAAAATAATGACTTTATTTAATAATACCTTTGTTAATGCTTTGACCCAAGGATGTGTGGTTTCTATGTGTATTTAGCTTTGATTTGAAATAAAACAGTGCATCCTTGTGGCGCGGAGGACACAGAAGAGCATGCGCAGACCAGTGATATGCAGTGACACGGAGGAGACCATTAACAAAGTAATTATGTTGTGGCGCGTCACGGTGTAATGTTAAGTTAGTCCCCCTTGTTCTGTTCACTGCGGGGCCCTAAGGACAGTCCTGCTCCCACCTTCAGATTGTTTACATAAGCTGGAGTGGCACTAATGGTCAAAAATGTATAAGACTGCAGAAGAAAGCTTCAAAATTAATATTATTATTAACATCAAACTGCGTGAATATTAGCATCAAGCAGAGAGAATATACATAGCCCAGTATCTAAGCAACACAAAGGCTTTGCTGTATTCTGATTAATTCCATAAAGCAGCTCGACTTTTGACGTATTCATCCTGAGACTGCAGGCCAAACTGTATTCAAACAACACCCTGACAAGCTTAATTGCTCTTAAGCTACCTACCAACCTCACAACAAGAGAGCCTTTCACGTCAGCTCGGCAGGAGAAGCGGTAGTAAGCATTATTAAACACGACTTAAATGGTACGACAAATTACTGGGACAAAATGCATGACAGCCAAATGCTAGCAGGCACCATAAATGCCCAGCAAGATGAATTAAAAATTTTTCGAACTCGAACGCGTTGGAGGCTTCTCTCTCGCTCGATGAGTCCCTACTGTAACCATCACATGTATTAAGACTTTAAATATTTTAAGATAGAAGCAGTTATTTAGAGCAGGAAAGTGCCTGGGTACCCGAGAGCGGCAAGCATGTGAGAAAATGGTGGAGGTGCTTTATCTAAGACAAAGATATTTTTAAATATTCCATGAACTCGTTTTTAAAGAGTGCGCTGAATAGTGTACATGGCCCCACACAATTTAGCAGTATCTGCTGAGGAGGGTCCCTGGAGGGAAGGTAGATTATTTCTGTAAGAAGAGGCTGTTTAAAGTCGTGAGGCCCGGAGCAGTAGCCAGACGATTCATGGGAACTGTCAAACCAAGGGCCCACTGGGAGCTCGTCCGAACCACACTCACACAATGCTCAGCTAGGAGGAACGCTTTGATAATTATTCTGCTAATACAAGCAAACTTCACCATCAGCTAGCCGGCTGTCAATGAAAGAGACCAGTAAACAACTCTTGCTCTGACAGAATTGGTCTTGCTGAACAGTTCTGCTGCCTTTGGATAGGGTTTATCTGCTTGTCGAAAACAACGATGGCCTCTGTATTTTTCATTATTGCTGCATGCAAAAAAAAAAAAAGAACAAAAAAAGGAAATTGGTTACATATCTTTCTGTGTGAGATGGGAAATGAGTGTGTTTCAGGGTTTGATCGCACTGGTACTTTGCATGAATAGCTACATTGGATTGATAATGTAGTACTCTGTGTAGTGCAATTACATTCATCATGATCACTTCTGAGGCAACAAACAGCTAACTGCAAACATTATTAATATTCAAAGGGTTTGTTTTTCATTAATAATATTTTTTCCTTGTTAAAATACTTTCTCCTAGTCCAATTTAGTACACAAAGTCAACTATAAGTACTGTAAAACTATGGCCTTTGTCCAAAGGTATTCCTCTGGGCTTCCTTGGAATACCTTGATCCAAGCGGACCATCTGGGGCTTTGAAGAGAACAAAGGCAGTGTTTATCCTAGTTTGGAGATGGTTGGCACTGCTGCTCATTCCCCATGTTTTCTTATCAAACTACTAGCTTACATCAACATTTAAAACTGTTTTAATTACAAAACAAATTTTGAGACATCAGTAAGTTTCTGAAATAACTAATGATTGTGACCTGATGGGTTTTCTGATTTCCGTATGAGGCAGAAATGTATTATATGCGATGCTAAAGACTCCCAGATAGCACACGTACATCATGGAGACGTCTATCTGACATATAGATTTACATCTGTAAAACTTATTTTTTACAATGTTTGCTCATCTTCAATACGTCTATAAGACATTTCCTATCAGATGTTTGTTTATGTCTTTAAGATGTTTATGATTTAACTGGCATCTTACAGAAGTCTGTCAGATGTGTGTACACAGCAGATGCATTTCATTCATTCATTATGAAAATACCAGATACCGCTCAGAGAGCTTCAAATTCATTCCCTCTCTTGCCTATGTCTTTGTTTATACCAGACATCTGCATCCACACAGGTCATAATTAAATATACTCTGTTAAACTTATATAACACATATTACTCTTCCTTTTTGTCTGTGAGCTCCATATGTTGCTCTGGCTGAAAGGACAACATTATAGACTTGAGACAGCGCTCAAACACCCTCAGATAATCAACATTTCAAGGAAAATGCTCATTCTTTCTGAAGAAATGTAACATAAGTACATGAGGTTTATCCATATTTCTGAATATATTTCTATATGTGTATGCCTTTGGACTTATAAATTTGATTCAGCATGACTGATGTGCACTTAGCCAATAAATGATTGTCCTTCTGACATTATTTATCATGAATCAAGCTTGAGGTCCGAGGCTATTTGCCCCACCCGGCCCGTTGTTTATGTGTGCATAGGATTAGAATCTAAACCAAATTATTGACTGTTCACCGATCATGCTTTTGTGTCCCATGGTGCTCTTTTGTTTCCTGGAATATCTGTTTTGTTACTATGTTGCGTTTGTATGAAATAGATTTGTATGTATTAATATGATTTTTTGCTGTTCTTGCTAAATTTTAACAGATTCCAGTGGGATATGCACATGTATGACATTCCAAATATGACATTCCGTAAAAGACTTAAGTCATTTATAGGTTTATTTCCTGAAAGGTATAACTACACTGGCTCTTAGACACTTTAAGATCTTTCATGTTTGTTTTGAGCTGCCTAAAAAAATTATTGCTCTGCCAGTGGTGTGCATTTTAAGGGTGTATGTCTGAACCAGGGTTCGTCTGCTTTGTTTCCCCAGTTAGGTTCTATAACTGCACCCACTATATCTAAACAATTTAAACTTCTGTGTGTTTTAAGCTAACAGCTTAGCTTACTAGCTTAGTATAACAGTAACTGGTTGAGGGGATGTGTTTGGGAACTTTGTTTGGAAATTACAATGTCATTTCCATTTGGTGCCACTATTGGTGCAGAACTCACATAATAATTACATACTAATTACATATCCAAACATAAATGTGCATACTACATAACATACACAAATTACAGTTTCAGATGTGTACAATTGCTGACATATCATGTCCCCACAAACCCCACATTCCCAGTTTATATGCACTGAATTACAATCCCGTTGTTGTTGTTTTTATAAAACAGAGATGATGTTGGTGACACAGTCTGGTCAAGTAATCTTTGTTCAGTATCAGCTAGCAGTAGAGATGCTGTGCTGGTTCCACATCTCTGCCCACAAAACAGGTGACAGTCAAACACCCTTTACACAATGAACTTCACATGTCACCCAGATTACAGGACTGTAATACCCATCCTGATGTCCAGTGAAGGGGCTTTACAAGGACAGTCTGAATTCCATTTCAAGCTCCTAAATTGTTGAAGATTATCGGAGTATGTTAAGAAAATACAATTTTAGTCTTTCTACTTCAAAATTGTATGTCTCACTTGCCATTTCTGCTAATTGTTCGATTTGCAGGCAAAGTGAAAATGGTTTCTACACTTTTTTTTTTTCAGTATAGTGTCCTAAAATAATTTATTTTGGAGTTTACATATGACAGCTTTATCACTAGAAGTTGCAGAGAATGAAGAATTGACAGCAGCCGATTTCTGAATAAATAAGTTAAAGCAACCAGTGGTGATGTGACAAAGTTGTGATGTTTACAGTTTTAAAATCTGTGAAGTCTAAAGTTTTATAGATTTTCTATTTATATTTTACAGCACTGAAAACAATAAAGTTTTATTTGACATTTTGGATGAAAACTTTCAATTTTCAAAATTCAAAAATGTTTCAGATTTTGTATAGCAATGCATTCTACTAGTACCTTATTTATGAATGATGCAATCAGAATTGGGTTACACATTATTTTAAAATGGCGTTATTACACAAATAAATAATTATCTTAAGGTTAATGCAATTATGCATAATTTACTGTTATTACTATAATAAGTACATATAAAGTGTAACTACGTCACAATTAAAAAATCAAGCTTAAAAAATCAGCTTTGCATCAGAGGAATAATTACATTTGAAAATATATTCAAATAGAAAAATTTTAATTTGTAAAAATATTAGTGCTTTTACGGTATTTTTTACCAAGTAAATACACAAGAGACAAAATGTAGAGTATTCATTCAAAAATTCATTTTTATTCAAAAAAAAAAAAAAAAAAAAAAAAAGTGTATGTGTGAGTCTACTATTCTAATAATACATGATAATGCATGATCAAAAAATAATACAAAATAATGAAAATATTACACTGATTATGTGTTGCGGGACAGGATTAATGAGTTATTCAGCTCGGCAAAGCAGATGGATGGGTAAGAGTGTTTCAGTGTCACTGAGGCTGGTCGCTGCGGGCTAATCCCAGAGCAAGGTCACACTCATCTGATCCAGGATCCAGGCAAGAGTCCTGACATACTCTGCCACCCAGTCCTGACAGGGAGCAGCCACCACACTGAGGCAACTGACTGGAGATGCTATCCGGAGCGCTCAGTTGAGCACAGTCAGATATTTATGACTTAGAGGCTGTTTTATCAGAGCTTCACTGTAATTAGACATTGGAAGCTATTAAGCTGCTAGAAAAGGATGTAGTGCAAATACTGTATAATATTTGCCAAAAAAAAAAAAAAAAACTTCCCAGAGGGCACCTGGTGCGCTGATTCTGATTGAAACATCATCTTGCTGGCATGAATAGCTTTTCCTTGAATGACTGCTTAACATGCTGTTAGTATCTTTTTTCTTTTAATTGGCTAAAACACTAATTGTTGATGGAGAGATGGTAATATGAATGACAATGAGGAGATCTCCACAGGGAGACGCCCAAACCGTGAGTGAAAGTCTGTCAGTAGACTGCCTTGCAGGAAAAATAGAGGGTAAATGATTGTGATTGCTAACACACTGCTTGATTGAGCACCCCAGTGTCCTGTTAATCAGACTGGATAGACGACAGACTGGCTGCCCATCAAACAAGGATATGAACGCATGTCATCAAAGAAGATGATTTGTATTTTCATTGTAAGTGCATATGTGTAGATATTCTCTTTTACATCTTAAATTCTTCCCCATTTGGAAAATACACAGTGTATACATATAACACGCTCTGTTTTAAGTCTAAATGCATTACATATCATAATAAATATTTAATGGTTTGAGACATTCATGGTAAATGGTGGGAAAGAGCAATCAGTCCAAGCACTCTACCAAAATCAACCCATGTGCCAATACACAACACTCTCAATCTCACACTGACACATAGACACAAACAGAGGACAGGGGGTATATTTCACACAAAAGAAAGAAGCAGCTCTGTTACTGTTTGTCTTCATAAAGGTCAAAGTAGACACTGATGCAGATTAAAAGCTGGAGCCGGAAAGCAATTGATCACTCTGTGTTGAGGGTAACATGTTACAAATAACATTATCAGTCAAGTCGGTTCTAAATGAACAATATTACATCAGCTCCATATTCCGATAAGAAATGCACTTTTTCTTTCTATTCAATTAGTTAATTCACTGGAAAGCAAACACTGAAAACATCTCTTCTTCCCATGATGGGAGAAATAGCTGTTCAAAAATCTGGTTTTAAGGTTGTTGTTTTTTTTTTATGATTTTGAAAGTCTCTTATAGTAACCATGGCTGCAATTATTTGATTAAAATTACAGTAAAACAGTAATATTATTACATATTTAATGTCATGTTTGATCAGTTTAATATGTCCTTTTTAATGATTTGTAAAATATTTATTACACATCTGTGTCTTTCATTATATTACCTTTTATTTATTTAAACAAAAAGACACCCAAGGTTAAAGTTTTTAGGTGCAAATCACATGATTTTCAGATTACAGCTTTAGTTTATTCCCCAACTCAGCATTATTGAGGCTTGTTGATGTGATCATTAATGAGCAGAAATGTAAAATATTAAAAAATTAAGATATTTGTGGAGACTAAGGTAATGAGACGTGATAGACAAAAGATCCACTTTGCGGATTGGTATAAAGGTCAAAACCAGGCCCAAGTCAAGTCTCTAAATACTGAAACAAATCAAAAGCTGAAACTACTTGTAATGGATAACTTGAACAAGATTTTATAAATCTCCTCAATTGAATTTAAAAGGTATTCAACCACTGGAGTGCAAAACCAGGAGAGAGAGAACGAAAGAACAGTGTGTGTCTATGAGGCGCTCTATGTATGTGTGTCTTATTTTGTTAGTAGTCAGTGTGAAGGTCTGGTGTAATCTCTTGTCCATTGTGAGTAATGTGTGTATTTGTGTGTGTGAGAGGTATTTGTGGGTGTTAAGGTGCCATGCTGAGTATAGAGAAATGGTGCTGCACTGTTAAGATTGTCTGCCCAGCAGTGCAGGTCCCTCAATGTGTGTCCTCTACCTCCCACAATCACAGCAGCTTCACTCACACCACTGGTACACAACGACAACTTCCCGTGCATCTTTTGGCATTTTTTTCTCTCCCAAGGCTCATGTTAGAAGCTTTGTCACCTTTTATTTTTAAGATTTAAGCTCCTCTTCTCTGTTCTTCTGATTGTTCAGTGCCTTCTTGGAAAGTGTGACGTAATATCAGGAAAATGTTGACACTGGACAAGGACATCAATCCTTGTTATCCCAACAATTTTATAATCAAAATCCCATGTAATAGGTGTTGCCACCTTTAACACCTATCTTTACCTCTACCTTGCCATTTAAATGTAAATGCAAGTTATTAATATAAATTAATTTGGATTGGGATTCAAAGTTAGATTCAATGGAGTAGAATTAAAGGAATAGCTCATAAAAAAATGAAAATGTATTCCGCCTCAAGCCATCTGATACTTAGATGAGCTTGTCTGTTCATCAAAACAGATTTAGAGAAATTTAGCATTACAACACTTTCTCAACAGTGGATCCTCTGCAGTGAATGGGTGCCGTCAGAATGAGAGTTCAAATAGCTGAAAAAAAAATTCATAATTATCAACAAGTTATCCACACAACTCCAGTCCATCAATTAAGAAACAAATCCATCAAGACGTCGAAACTTTAAACCATCACCATAATAGTCCATAATCCGCTAAAAATGTGAAATAGTCCCCTCTTGTGCTCTCACATTAAAATCCATCAACATATTTGTTTAGGAGTGTTTTGAATGGTTTTTGCTTGTAATCTGTACTCGATCAGTGCATATTTCTCTTCTGATTGAGATGGGATGGGGGTTTTTTTCACTGAAAAAAAAAGCTATATTTTGAATAGTCGACTCGTATTTTACCAGGAAGCAAAAGTTTGGAGCTAAAAATGTCACAGTGTCTGGGTTGTGTTCCCTGGGTTTCCACTAGGTGTCCTCAGTTCCCACAGTGTTTATCATTTATCACTTCCTGTCTCCTTATTTGGTCACCTTCCTCCTTGTTTAGTTAATTGATTGTTCCCCACCTGTCTCCTGTTTCCCCATCATCCTTTTGTGTATTTATACCTGGTCTGTCTGAGTCTTAGTGACGGAGTCCTTGTTTAATGTTGAGGTTATTTCATGTCCGTCATCTTGCCTTGCCTTGCCTTGTCTTCGTGTCTTGTATGTTTGGATATTCTGGTTTTGACCCTGCCTGGACTGTTTACCCCTCTGGATTACCCTTTGAATAAATATCATACCCGCACTTGGTTCTCTCTCTCCTGTGTTCTCTGTAACACCGATCGTGACAGAAGGACTCCGTCACTGCAAGAGCCAGCGGTATGTCGGCTTATGTCTCCTCCCCAGCCACAGTGCGGGAGAGGAGTGGATTTGAAGGAACTCGCCTGGTGGTTTTCCGGGGAACCAGAGGAGGTCGCCGAGGAGGGAGGGGTCGAGAGGATACTCCGCACCGCTCTCAACGAGGGCCGCCCTTCGACCCGGGGCTCGTGTGGGATGGATTAGAGTCACCGTCTCACCATGGCGGACGGAGAGGAGAGAGGAAGCGCACGTCCGCCACAGTGGCATCACTGCCCATGATGGCCGCTAGTCCAGCGCCACGAGGCAGGATGGACGCCAACACAGCACCACAACCCAAGGCGATCACGAGTCCAGCGCCACGGTGCAAGATGGCCGCCAGCTCAGCGCCAACGCCCAAGAGGGCCGCTGACTCATTCTTGGACTATTTCGCTACGCTGTCCAAGATCCTAGAGATTCCCAAGACGGTTGACGTCATGGCTGCTGAGCCAGCGCCACAGCACAAGATGGCTGCCAGCCCAGAGCCACAGCACAAGATGGCCGCCAGCCCAGAGCCACAGCACAAGATGGCCACCAGCCAAGCGCCACAGCACAAGATGGCCGCCAGCCCAGCGCCACAGCACAAGATGGCCGCCAGCCCAGCGCCACAGCACAAGATGGCCGCCAGCTTGCAACCACAGCACAAGATGGCCGACTCAACGCCTGAGTCTCCAGACAAGGTGTCACCGACTCGCCAAAAAAGAGGGCGGAGGAGGAGGAGACAGGCATCTACCGTTCCTCAAAGCCCAGAGGACGTTCCCGAGGCGGTGCCCGATGCTGTTCCGGAGGCCGAGGCGGTGCCCGATGCTGTTCCGGAGGCCGAGGCGGTGCCCGATGCTGTTCCGGAGACCGAGGCGGTGCCCGATGCTGTTCCGGAGGCCGAGGCGGTGCCCGATGCTGTTCCGGAGGCCGAGGCGGTGCCCGATGCTGTTCCGGAGGCCGAGGCGGTGCCCGATGCTGTTCCGGAGGCCGAGGCGGTGCCCGATGCCGAGGCGGTGCCCGATGCTGTTCCGGAGGCCGAGGCGGTGCCCGATGCCGAGGCGGGGCCCGATGCTGTTCCGGAGGCCGAGGCGGTGCCCGATGCTGTTCCGGAGGCCGAGGCGGTGCCCGATGCGGTTCCGGAGGCCGAGGCGGTGCCCGATGCCGAGGCGGTGCCCGATGCTGTTCCGGAGGCCGAGGCGGTGCCCGATGCTGTTCCGGAGGCCGAGGCGGTGCCCGATGCTGTTCCGGAGGCCGAGGCGGTGCCCGAGGCTGTTCCGGTGCCCGAGGCTGTTCCGGTGCCCGAGGCTGTTCCGGAGGCCGAGGCTGTTCCGGAGGCCGAGGCTGTTCCGGAGGCCGAGGCGGTGCCCGATGCCAAGGCGGTGCCCGATGCTGTTCCGGAGGCCGAGGCGGTGCCCGATGCTGTTCCGGAGGCCGAGGCGGTGCCCGATGCTGTTCCGGAGGCCGAGGCGGTGCCCGATGCGGTTCCGGAGGCCAAGGCGGTGCCCGATGCCGAGGCGGTGCCCGATGCTGTTCCGGAGGCCGAGGCGGTGCCCGATGCTGTTCCGGAGGCCGAGGCGGTGCCCGATGCTGTTCCGGAGGCCGAGGCGGTGCCCGATGCCGAGGCGATGCCCGATGCTGTTCCGGAGGCCGAGGCGGTGCCCGATGCCGAGGTGGAGGCCATTCCCGATGCGGTGTCCGAGGCCGCTCCCGATGCGGTGCCCGAGGCCGCTCCCGAGGCCGTGACCGAGGCAGTGCCCGAGTCCGTTCCAGAGGCGGTGCCCGAAGCCGAGGCGTCTCAAGTCTCCACAGGCAGTCCAGAGTCGAGTCAGGTTCCAGTTGACCCTCCAGAGGCGAGTCAGGGGCCAGTGAACTCTCCAGAGTCGAGTCAGGTGCCAGTGACCTCTCCAGAGTCAGGGCCAGTCACCGTTGAACTTTCAGAGTCAAGTCAAGTCACTGGGTGGTCTGCTGCTCCGCCCTGTTGGACTCCAGCATCAACCACAGGGGCGTGGTGGTCATCTGCTCCACCCTGGAGGACTCTGGCCTTGACCACAAGGGTGTGGTGGTCTTCTGCTCCGCCCTGGGGGGCTTCCGCTCTGACCACACGGACGTGGTGGTCTTCTGCTCCGCCCTGGGGGGCTTCCGCTCTGACCACACGGACGTGGTGGTCTTCCGCTCCGCCCTGGGGGGCTTCCGCTCTGACCACACGGACGTGGTGGTCTTCCGTTCCGCCCTGGGGGGCGTTTGCCCTGACTACACGGTTGTGGTGGTCTTCCGCTCCGCCCTGGAGGACTCTGGCCTTGACCACAAGGGTGTGGTGGTCTTCTGCTCCGCCCTGGGGGGCTTCATGTTGTTTTTTTTTTTCCTTTTGTTTTTGTGTTAATGTCGGTCCCTGTTGCTTTCTGTTAGTCTGGCCCTCCGTCCCTCCCCCTGAGCCTCCACCTGTCCGCCTCCCTCCTGGTCTCTGTTTTGTGTCTGTCTTGGAGCGTCTGGGAGCCGCTCCTTAGAAAGGGGGTACTGTCACAGTGTCTGGGTTGTGTTCCCTGGGTTTCCACTAGGTGTCCTCAGTTCCCACAGTGTTTATCATTTATCACTTCCTGTCTCCTTATTTGGTCACCTTCCTCCTTGTTTAGTTAATTGATTGTTCCCCACCTGTCTCCTGTTTCCCCATCATCCTTTTGTGTATTTATACCTGGTCTGTCTGAGTCTTAGTGACGGAGTCCTTGTTTAATGTTGAGGTTATTTCATGTCCGTCATCTTGCCTTGCCTTGCCTTGCCTTGCCTTGTCTTCGTGTCTTGTATGTTTGGATATTCTGGTTTTGACCCTGCCTGGACTGTTTACCCTTTGGATTTGCCCTTTAATAAAGTCACATACCTGCACTTGGATCTCTCCTCGTTTTCTGTATCACCGTACGTGACAAAAAATGCCTTAATTATGGATTTGTTTCTTACAAGCACACAACTTTTCACTTCACAAGATGTTAATTTTCCATTATAGAAAATTCACTCAAATTAATTCAGGCATTTTAAACACCTTTTTCTTTCTTGCAATTTCTTTCAAAAACTTGTTCAGGTCATTGCGACCTCACGGTTTTCTTCCTTGGTGTCTTTGTTTTGGAAGTAACCGTTCTTTCAGAGACATCTGTCATTTCAAAGCCTAGTGTCTAATCTGACAACCTGTGAAGAGGGAAATTTCTCCCGATAGGACTAATGAGAGGACAGACTCGATGGCACATCTACGATGACAGCAGTGTGTTGACATACTCATAGTTTAATCAGGAACTACATCTGCAGTCAGTTCACAAATGTCACACTGTTCTGCTTGACATTTCACTGTACATTAGTGTTGACTATATTCTTTGACTGTTTTATTAATTGTCCGCAGACAGTGTCATTAGGAGTTATTTAGTATTTCTAGGAACAGAAATGATTTAATTTTTTACATTTTTTTTTGCTTCTGGATGGGGCAACATAGGTGCCTCTCGCTTAATACAAGGAACTTACACTATTTGAAACGTAAAGGAGGCATTGAGTTGTACATGTACACTTCCCAATTCAACTGACGCACAATGTCAATGTTTATTGATCTGAGAAGAACCACAGTGCAACACATAGTTAAATGAATGTGATCTGTGCTTTTTATGCCGAAATGTCAAGGAGCCATGTGCAGTGTCACGATTAAGATATTTGCATTTGCCTCAGCTCCAAGAAGTGACTTCTTGAAGTTTATTTCAGTTGATAAAAGTGTATTTCTTAGTCATTGTAATGAGTCCACTGAAGCCGAGCATCTTGAGAACCCAAGTGCAGTTTATTTACAAGTGATTTAAACATCCAAACAAGAAACGAAGACTTGACATGAACAGACTAGTCTCACCAACAGCAGGTTACAACATTAATACACGACAGGGAACAAGGCAATGGCATGGCTACTTATAGTGAACAGAGAGGGTCACATGACATGAACAAACAGAGCTGACATGACAAGATAATAAACCAATCAGAACAAGACACAATGAACAAGAGGAACCAATAGCATGAAGACAAGAAGGCAAGGGAATCATGACACAAACAACTGCATGAGCATCAAACAATAACAGAATAAAAGACATGAAAACATGAACATGATAAAACATGAAACAAAACCTTCTTATAATAATGACTTAGTATCTCATAAAGAAAATCTCTCATAATTACTTTGTATTTCATCGTAATGAGAAACCTTCTCATAATGACTTAGTTTCTCATAATAAGCAGCTTTCATATAATAATTTTGAATTTCATCATAAACAGCAACATTCTCATAATAATGACTTTTCTCATAATGAGGAACTTTCAAATAATTATTAACATCCACAATAATAATTCAAATATTATTGACATCCACGAATAGAGTGGCGACGGCTGGAGAGACAGCAGACAGCTCGGAAAGATGGCAACCGGGGCAGGGAGGGCTAGCCCCCCAACCTGCAGCTCCTGAGAGGGAGCACCCACAACAAGCTACGAAGAACCCCACAGAAATATACCCCCAGGGATACCCGAGAGGGGGGGAGAATGAGCATCCCAATCGGACGGAATTACCGGTAACGACCCAAGCAAATGGACAACGGAATACGAGCGCAGTCTGTATTTGCGGCAAGGTCTGCAAAAACCTGAAGGGCCTGAAGATCCACCAGGCAAAGATGGCCTGCCTCAGGAGGGATCAAGTGAAGCTACGCTCAGGTACGGCAGCTGGGGCAGCAGTTACTGTCACGCCGGCTGCTGAACCTGGTGAGACGGAGGAGGAGCCGGGTCCGGAATCTCCCCACAGTACCCGGAACCTCCAAGCCACACAAATCCCCCCACCAAGCAGGAAATCGGAACACCGCAGGGTGAAGTGGCCTGCTGCAAACAATAAGGAGTGGCTTAAGCTGGACGAGGATGTAGACAAGTGCCTGGAATCCATCTCAAAGGGCAGTGTCGACCAGAAGCTCCAGACCATGTGTACCATCATAATGAACATGGGAGCAG
Source organism: Carassius carassius (assembly GCF_963082965.1). Classification (NCBI taxonomy): domain Eukaryota; kingdom Metazoa; phylum Chordata; class Actinopteri; order Cypriniformes; family Cyprinidae; genus Carassius; species Carassius carassius. The sequence goes on along the minus strand of NC_081755.1, from coordinate 21,192,228 downwards.
AGCGGTTTGGTGTCGAGGAAAGAAGAGGAGATAGGAATCCAGCGAAGCTCAACCGGCGAGAAGCCAAGATCAGTCAGCTGAGACAAGAACTAAAATCCCTGAGACGTCAGTTCAAGATGGCTAAGGAAGAAGAAAGGACTGCCTTGTCAGAACTCACAAACATCATAAGGAAGAGACTCATCTCACTGAGGAGAGCGGAACGGCACAGAAGGAAGGGCAAGGAAAGGGCTCGGAAACATAGTGCTTTCATTGGCAATCCCTTCAGCTTTATCAAGAAACTACTGGGCCAAAAGCGAAGTGGCCACCTCGCTTGCCCGGTAGAGGAGATCGACAACCATCTCCACGTCACTTTTAGTGACACCTTGAGGGACCACGACCTTGAACCTTGCAGGGATTTGGTGGCGCCACCTGAACCAGGGACCCAATTCGACAGCGCTGAACCCACGCTGAAAGAAGTGGAAGAAGCAATTAGAGCGGCAAGATCCAGCTCCGCTCCCGGTCCCAGCGGGGTCCCCTATAAGGTCTACAAGCAGTGCCCGAAGCTCCTCAGACGTCTTTGGAAGATCCTGAAGGTGATCTGGCGGAGAGGGAAAGTCGCTCCGCAATGGAGGTACGCTGAGGGAGTCTGGATCCCGAAGGAGGAGGGCTCTTGCAACATTGATCAGTTTCGCATCATCTTGCTGCTCAGTGTTGAAATCTTTTTCAAAATCGTGTCCCAACGTCTGACAGACTTCCTCCTGAAGAACACCTACATTGACACCTCAGTCCAGAAGGGAGGAGTCCCAGGAGTACCTGGATGTCTGGAGCACACAGGGGTGGTGACACAGCTGATCCGGGAGGCTAAGGAGAGCAAAGGAGATCTGGCAACTCTCTGGCTTGACCTGGCCAATGGCTACGGGTCTATTCCACACAAGCTCGTTGAAACCGCACTGGTAAGACACCATGTTCCTGTCAAGATCCGCAACCTCATCATGGACTATTACAACAACTTCAGCGCACGAGTCTCTTCAGGCCAAGTAACATCCTCACTTGAAAAGGGGATAATCACTGGCTGCACGATCTCTGTATCTCTCTTCTCACTGGCCATGAACATGATTGTCAAGTCGGCCGAGGTGGAATGCAGAGGGCCCAAGTCCAAATCTGGGACCCGTCAGCCCCCCATAAGAGCCTTCATGGACGACTTAACAGTGATGACAACATCTGTTCCAGGGTGCAGGTGGCTCCTCCAGGGGCTTGAACGGCTCATCTCCTGGGCAAGGATGAGCTTCAAGCCTGCTAAGTCCAGGTCTCTGGTCCTAAAGAAGGGTAAAGTGTCCGACCGTTTCCGCTTTGCCCTGGGAGAGACCATGATTCCATCAGTGACTGAAAAACCAGTCAAGAGCTTGGGGAAGTTCTTTGATAGCTCCCTGAAGGACTCAGCTGCCATAAAACAAACCAAGTGCGACCTGACTACCTGGCTCACAGCGATTGACAGATCTCCCCGGAAAATTCAAAACCTGGATCTACCAGCACGGAGTCTTGCCAAGAATACTCTGGCCCCTGTTAGTCTACAAGGTACCAATATCAACAGTCGAGGTTCTAGAGAAGTCTATCAGCCAGTTCCTCAGAAAATGGCTGGGGCTCCCTCGGTCCTTGAGCAGCATTGCCCTTTACAGCCATTCCACCAAGCTGCATCTTCCTTTGAGTGGACTATCAGAGGAGTTCAAAGTCACCCGCTCCAGAGAGGTATTGATGTACAGGGACTCCAGAGACACAAAAGTCGCAGCAGCAGGAATCCTCGTGAAGACCGGGAGAAAGTGGCAGGCGCAAGAAGCCGTCACTAAAGCTGAGGCACGACTAAGGCACAAAACGCTGGTGGGCTCCATGGCAATGGGACGAGCAGGTCTTGGTTGTTTTCCCAAGCCACGTTACGATCTGGCTCGTGGAAAAGGGAGGCACAGACTGATTCAGGACGAGGTACGAGCAGAGGTGGAGGAAGAACGTTGACCAGGTGGGAACATGCAGATCCACGCAGAATAACCTGGGCAGAGCTCTGGAAAGCAGAGCCATTTCGGATCAAGTTTCTTGTCCAATCCGTCTATGACGTCCTCCCAAGCCCAGCTAACCTGCACACCTGGGGCCTGGCAGACACTCCTGAGTGCAAGCTGTGCCAGAAGAGGGGCACACTGGAGCACATTTTGAGCAGCTGCTCAAGAGCGCTAGGGGAAGGGCGGTACCGCTGGCGCCACGACCAGGTGCTAAAGGCTTTGGCGGACTCCATCTGCACAGCGATCCAGCTCAGCAAGACCCAGGTAGCCCCCAAACAGACAATCACCTTCATTAGAGCTGGGCAGAAGGAACAATTCCACCGGCCTAGGTCTACGGGGGGGCTCCTCTCCACTGCTCGTGATTGGCAGCTTCAGGTTGACCTTGGAAGGCAGCTTAAGTTCCCAGGCAACATTACAGCCACTTCTCTCCGCCCAGACATGGTGCTAACATCTGAGTCTACCAAGCAAGTGGTTATCCTGGAACTAACTGTCCCCTGGGAAGACCGTATTGAAGAGGCCCACGAGCGCAAGAGGGCTAAGTACACAGGGCTCAGCTCGGAGTGCCGGAACAATGGCTGGAAAACTCGCTGCGAGCCAGTCGAGGTCGGGTGCCGAGGCTTCGCTGGCCACTCACTGCTGCGAACCCTCAAACTCCTTGGAGTGAAAGGACTGCAATTGAAAAAAGCCACCGCAAACATCTTAGAGGCCGCAGAAAGGGCTTCTCGGTGGCTGTGGATCCGTAGGGGGGATCCGTGGAGCAACATGCCACTTGGACACAAGCCGGGGACTGATCACCCCCGGCTGGGTCGCCCGGGTGAGGGTGTATGAAGATTAAAGACCCGAAACACCCTATGACCTCGGGTTTTTCACTGATGACGTGTCCAAGTAGCACCAGAAAGTGTATTCAAACACTTTAACTAATATGTAATAATTTTGAGGGAAATTCTCATGGTTATGACTTAGTAACTCATGATACATTTTCACGTAAAATGACTAAATAAAATAAAATAATAAAATAAACTTTCTTATAATTGTAAGTTAGTTAATAGCTAGTAAGGTTATTATTAAGTTTAGGTATTGGGTAGGATTATGGATGCTGAATATGGTCATGCAGAATATGTGCTTTATAAGTACTAATAAACTAATAATATGTTAATAATAAGCATGCTAATAATCAACTAGTTAATAGTGAGAATTGGTCCACTTGGTTTTCTTATTACTTTTTGAGATACTAAGTCATTATTTTGGGGAAGTTTCTTATAGAATCACATTATTTTTACTCAATCAATAGCTTACAGTTCAAATCCAAGAGAAAAGCTCCATCACCAATGCTTTCTGCTATTGATAACAACCGCAACAGCCACACAACATTAAAAATAACTCAAATGAAATGAACTCTCTCCTGCACATGAATTTGGAGAAGCATATGCTGTATTACATATGATACTTTCTCATAACGTGATGGAGACAAAGTCAGCTATAGCAACAAGTGGCGGGGACATGACACCCATGGATCATGACCGCAAGAATCCCACACATACAGTATCTGTTCACAGATACACAATAATATATCTGATCTTTGCAACATGTTTTTGTTGTATACCTTACTTGCCTGAGAGGAGTAAAAATAAGCATTTCTTTTGCAATTACAATGACTGAGTGTTCTGTTTGAAACAATTTCCTCTCTTTGAATATTTGTGTCATCTTTTCATCCACTTCAGAAGCTTTTCATTACAAAAATTAAATGAAGCAAAGGAATTCTGTTTTTTACAGGAATTGTGACTAGACGTCAATCTTTTATACTCGCTGATGTCAAACTGCTGAACAGAACAGGTGTACATATGTATGCCGAGGTGTGACGTCTTCACACACACATCCATGTCTGAATATAGAAGATACATTATAGAAATTGATCAAATACAACAGCTGAAGCCAGCTAATACCAGATTAAACACAGCAAAATAATTGCTTTCCGTTGGCAGCAGCACTTAAATCTCTCCAGCTGATGGAGGTGAAAATGGAAAGTGATAAATAACCTATAATATCATCTCATCTTCAGAATCTCAGGCCAAAAACAAACTGCTGCAGCCAAATGAAAAACAGACTTAATGTTACACCACATAATCATGTATGCTACAGTATTGTACAGTCCTCAGATGAAGTTCTCAGCTATTAACAAACTGTTAATGTGGCGCCTTTAGTGAAAATTGTGTAAATTTCTGTATAAACCGCCCATTAATTGAGGCACATATATGTAGATCATTGCATGCTTTTTATGTTGCAATACAGAAATGTTGCGTTATTGTTATTATAAGAGCTTTAATGTTATTTTTATGTTCCCCAGACGACTCTCTAGTACCACTGAGATGAGCTACCTTTTCTAACGTTGGTGTGATGAGTGGGGCGGGGCCGAGAGCCGTGGGAACGGAGTGAGGCTGGTGGAGTGATTTGGAAATGAGCGACACCTGCTCCACTCACCAGTTTGTGTTTGGTGTTTGATTGTGTGCGACAGTCGTCCGCGAGGGGCTGACGTACTGTTTTGTGTTTATTTTATTATTAAAGTTTAATTTTGATTGTCCGCTGGTTCCCGTCTCCTTATTCCCAATGATTGTGAAGTTTGTAAACCGTTGCACTGGTGCCGAAACCCAGGAGGAAGGAGGGACACGCTGCCGAAGATCCCTCGCTGCTGGGGTGAATCCATGGTGCCATCGTGCCGGGGATGGACGAACTCGCTGCTGGCTGCCCGCAATGTGGAGGGGCGGCTGCCGTCCGTGAGGGAGTGGAGGAGTCGGCGCCGTTCACCAGGGGGCCGGAGCCTGCTGCCTCCGTGAAGGAATCCGGAGGAGCAGGGAACGGGGGACTCCTGCAGGCTGCCCAAAACCGGAGGAGCCATCGCCGTCCATCGGGTGGCGGAGGAGTGTTGTGCCGTCCAGTACTACCACCAGGCACCGCGGAGGAGTTCATCCAGCTGGTGGAGGGCCGAGCAGCATTGTGTCTGTGAACCGGAACAATTTTTTTTTCTCCTCTCTCCCCTCTCTCATCTCTGTTGCTCCTCATCCTTCCATCTCCTGTTCTTTTGCCTCGTCTGTCCTACCCCCAGGTTCCTGCAGGTCACCGTGAGGATCCCCCCCCCCCCCCCCACGAGGGCAAATGGGGTATGTGACGAGTGGGACAGGGACGAGAGCCGTGGGAACGGAGCGAGTCCGATGGATTGATTTGGAAATGAGCGACACCTGCTCCACTCACCGGTCTCATGTCCCACGGAGGAGATCGGAAGGATACAACAGTGGAGCAACAACAGTGAAGGATAAGAGAGGAGCAGGCCTGGGTTTTGTTTTGTGTTTGGTTTTTATTTGTGCGCAACAGTCGTCCGTGAGGGGCTGTCACACTGCTTTGTGTTTATTTGGTTATTAAAGTTTTGATTTTGATTGTCTGCCGGTTCCCGCCTCGTTCTTCCCAAGATTGTGAAGTTTTTAATCCATTACAGTTGGGTTTGTTTGGAAGGATACAGGTTGAAAGTGAAAGTGAAAGTGAAGTGACATTCAGCCAAGTATGGTGACCCATACTCAGAATTTGTGCTCTGCATTTAACCCATCCGAAGTGCACACACACAGAGCAGTGAACACACACACACACTGTGAGCACACACCCGGAGCAGTGGGCAGCCATTTATGCTGCGGCGCCCGGGGAACAGTTGGGGGTTCGATGCCTTGCTCAAGGGCACCTAAGTCATGGTATTGAAGGTGGAGAGAGAACTGTACATGCACTCCCCCCACCTACAATTCCTGCCAGCCCAGGACTCGAACTCACAACCTTTCGATTGGGAGTCCGACTCTCTAACCATTAGGCCACGACTTCCCACACTACTTATCTTTTATGCTCTTTAATCCTGTAAAGTCTGACATGTGAAACAATATGGAATCGTTTAAAGATTTTTTATACAAAATCTAGACCCAAAACAAAAAAGTTTGCATGTTTATTTTTTCATGTTTTTTTTTTAGATGTATACATCATCTGAAATCTGAATAAATAAGTTTTTCATTGATGTATGGTTTGTCAGGACAGGACAATATTTGGCTGATATACAATTATTTGAATATCTGGAATCTGAGGGTCTAAATCTGAAAAAGAAAATTGACTTTAAATGTGTCCAAATTAAGTCCTTAGCAATGTATATTATATTTAATATATTTACAGTAGGAAATTTACTACATATCTTCATGGAACATGATATTTCCTTAATGCCCTAATGATTTTTGGGCATAAAAGAAAAATCTATAATTTTGACGCATACAACTGATTTTTGTCAGACTTGTGTTCCTGTTGTGTTGTGTTTTTCTCCCCATGTAGCCTACTCCCTGTGACCCAGTTTCTCCCTCTTGTTTTGATTAGTTATTTGGTTCAGGTGTGTCCTGTTCATTACCCTCCTTAAGTCCAGTATTTACAGTGTTGTCTGTTCCTTTATTCCTTTGTCCAGTGTTTTTGATGCTATGTGCTCCTCAACTCCACACAGTAGTCACCGTGACAGTTTTTGGATATAACTACAAATATTACTGTGCTACTTACAGTATGACTGGTTTTGTGGTCCAGGGTCACATTTGATTCATCGGCCCAAATAGTACGATATAGGAGAATGTGGAGCTCAAACTTGAGGAAGAACAAAAAAACCATCTCAACTTTACATATGACACAATCTGAGCAAAAATATGCAGTTTGGTGCATAATTTACATGGCCAAAATGTAAGATACAAAAAAAAAAAAAAAAAAAAAAAAAACATTGGGTTAGTCTGTAATCAGTATAGCAACACCAGGGTGACCAATTGATCTGACATGGATCGTCCTTGTCAAGTCAAGTCAAGTCACCTTTATTTATATAGCGCTTTAAACAAAGTACATTGCGTCAAAGCAACTGAACAACATTCATTAGGAAAACAGTGTGTCAATAATGCTAAATGATAGTTAAAGGCAGTTCATCATTGAATTCAGTGATGTCATCTCTGTTCAGTTAAATAGTGTCTGTGCATTTATTTGCAATCAAGTCAATGATATCGCTGTAGATGAAGTGACCCCAACGAAGCAAGCTAGAGGCGACAGCGGCAAGGAACCGAAACTCCATCGGTGACAGAATGGAGAAAAAAACCTTGGGAGAAACCAGGCTCAGTTGGGGGGCCAGTTCTCCTCTGACCAGACGAAACCAGTAGTTCAATTCCAGGCTGCAGCAAAGTCAGATTGTGCAGAAGAATCATCTGTTTCCTGTTGTCTTGTCCTGGTGGTCCTCTGAGACAAGGTCTTTACAGGGGATCTGTATCTGGGGCTCTAGTTGTCCTGGTCTCCGCTGTCTTTCAGGGCAATAGAGGTCCTTTCTAGGTGCTGATCCACCATCTGGTCTGGATACGTACTGGATCCGGGTGACTGCAGTGACCCTCTGATCTGGATACAGACTGGATCTGGTGGCTACGGTGACCTCGGAATAAGAGAGAAACAGACAAATATTAGCATAGATGCCATTCTTCTAATGATGTAGCAAGTACATAGGGTGTTATGGGAAGTGTTTCCGGTTCCGGTTTACCTAATTAATGCAGCCTAAAAATCCTTTAACGGATTTGGATATTAAAAGCATATTAGTATGTTATGTGTAAGCCAGGTTAAAGAGATGGGTCTTTAATCTAGATTTAAACTGCAAGAGTGTGTCTGCCTCCCGAACAATGTTAGGTAGGTTATTCCAGAGTTTAGGCGCCAAATAGGAAAAGGATCTGCCGCCCGCAGTTGATTTTGATATTCTAGGTATTGTCAATTTGCCTGAGTTTTGAGAACGTAGCGGACGTAGAGGATTATAATGTAAAAGGAGCTCATTCAAATACTGAGGTGCTAAACCATTCAGGGCTTTATAAGTAATAAGCAATATTTTAAAATTTATACGATGTTTGATAGGGAGCCAGTGCAGTGTTGACAGGACCGGGCTAATATGGTCATACTTCCTGGTTCTAGTAAGAACTCTTGCTGCTGCATTTTGGACTAGCTTTAGTTTGTTTATTAAGCGTGCAGAGCAACCACCCAATAAAGCATTACAATAATCTAAACTTGAGGTCACAAATGCATGGATTAACATTTCTGTATTTGACATTGAGAGCATAGGCCGTAATTTAGATATATTTTTGTGATGGAAAAATGCAGTTTTACAAATGCTAGAAACGTGGCTTTCTAAGGAAAGATTGCGATCAAATAGCACACCTAGGTTCCTAACTGATGACGAAGAATTGACAGAGCAACCATCAAGTCTTAGACAGTGTTCTAGGTTATTGCAAGCGGAGTTTTTAGGTTCTATAATTAACACCTCTGTTTTTTCAGAATTTAGCAGTAAGAAATTACTCGTCATCCAGTTTTTTATATCGACTATGCATTCCATTCGTTTTTCAAATTGGTGTGTTTCACCAGGCCGCGAAGAAATACAGAGCTGAGTATCATCAGCATAACAGTGAAAGCTAACAGCATGTTTCCTGATGATATCTCCCAAGGGTAACATATAAAGCGTGAAGAGTAGTGGCCCTTCTGGAAGCACCTCTTTTAGGAGCTTAGATGGTATAGGGTCTAACATACATGTTGTTGGTTTAGATGATTTAACAAGTTTATACAATTCTTCCTCTCCTATAGTAGAAAATGAGTGGAACTGTTCCTCAGGGGGTCTATAGTGCACTTTCTGATGCGATACTGTAGCTGACGGCTGAATGGTTGCAATTTTATCTCTAATAGTATCAATTTTAGAAGTAAAGTAGTTCATAAAGTCATTACTGCTGTGGTGTTGGGAAATGTCAACACTTGTTGAGGCTTTATTTTTCATTAATTTAGCCACTGTATTGAATAAATACCTGGGGTTATGTTTGTTTTCTTCTAAAAGAGAAGAAAAGTAATCGGATCTAGCAGTTTTTAATGCTTTTCTGTAGGATAGCTTACTTTCCCGCCAAGCAATACGAAATACCTCTAGTTTGGTTTTCCTCCAGCTGCGCTCCATTTTTCGGGCTGCTCTCTTTAGAGTGCGAGTATGCTCATTATACCATGGTGTCAAACTGTTTTCCTTAACCTTCCTTAAGCGTAAAGGAGCAATTTTATTTA